>NW_016159757.1:45104-75823 GCF_001687245.7 Rhagoletis zephyria | reverse complement strand
TGCATTTAAAGCTGGAGGTATTCTCGCAGTCTTGCAAAGCCCTTGCACAGTGTCTGTCCATAGGAAAACCGGTTTTTTTTTTTGTGGAATCCAAGCACCGTGCAAGGGCTTTGCAAGACTCAGAGAATACCCCCAATTTTTAAAAATATTAGATGTAACTAGGAAGGCTTTTGTAATCTTAAAGTGGTGTTCCCAAAATTAAGTGAAGCCAAAATAAAATGAGGTATTAATTTTTTATTCTATCATCTAGTACCATTTCATCAGTTTTATCTCTTTTAATGAATTGTAGGTATTTTTATAAGACCTCATATTCGTAAAATTATGAGCGACGTACAATAATTTCTTTGGAAACCACAAAAGCGCCGACTATGTCACGGTTTTAACGAATTTTTGAATGCTACGATGGAATGGGTTGTAAGATGTCCATAAAAATTAATTTCCTTCATTCGCATTCCGACTTCTTCCTGCATAATTTGGGTAGGTTCAGTGATGAACAAGGCGAACAAGGCGAGGATAGCTATCACTTCTACCATTTTTTCAAAATTACTGTCACTTTTCCACAATAATTTTTCATTAAAAACGGCCTCAAGCTCTAAAAATTTTTGAATTTAATTTCGGAGGAAAAAATTAAATTAAGATTATTTCAGAATATTGCTGATCACTACAACGAGAAACTGATGAATCTGAATTAAGAAAAAAAAACGGTCAAGTAAAAATTTTGGGGTAGTCGGTATTCCTTGCGTAATTGCCCCCGATTAATTTGTTTCCCCGCTTATTTGAACTACCTTATCGGTAAAAAAATGTTTCATAAAAAATCCGTGTAAATTTTCCCGCATAATTGAACCCGGTTAATTGGTTTCGCCGTATATTTGGTTAAAAACATGTGATATTGAAAAGAGATATATCTTCAATATTCTCCGGCTAATTGTTCCTTACGTTTCTTTTTGTGTTGTTATAACAACTATCTCTAAAAATTGTTAGGACAAGTATATATTCTTACGTATGAACAATAGTAAATATAAATTGTTTTTATTCCTTATATCTTTTCGCTTAAAGTTTAAACACATTCAATTTATAAATTCAAAAATTTACGTTTATATACTCACATTGGATATCTATAATCATAGTATGCGGATGCGGCGATACCTCTTGATATGATCAGCATATTCAAAATATTCGAATAGCTAATTGCCTGTGGAGTTTCACGCGTGTACATCTCGGAAACAATACTGTGGAAATGAATTTGAAAAAAAAAAATCATAAATATAATATTTTTTTTACAAATCTAAATACGTACGTATCCACAATACTCATAGGTTTCAATTTCGCTTCCATCCGTACTTTGCGAAAACTCCAAATCGACTCCAAATGCTCAACAAAAAACAAATTATTCAACAACAAATCATTGTAGTAATCCTTTATGTAAGAGCTTTCGGTAAGCGCTTCCTCGGGTATGCCGATCTGCAGGCGCATTGTGGTCAACTGAAGAGTAAAAATTAGAGAAGTGAGTATTTTGAGTTTTAAAATTGTATAATAAAAGATTTAAATACTTACTTTATCACTAATGTAGCCCTTCACACGTTTATCAATCCAGTCAGCCTGATTAACTGAATCTTTCAACTGATTCTGTAAGCTGTAGTACATGAGCCGTAAAAATGCATCGTTCCCCTCTGATTTGCTGGGATAATGGGCTGAATTCGACTCGTCATGCTTGTAGTCTTGGGTGGCATATCGTTTGGACTATACAATAAATGGTATACATTTTTTTTTTTGAGAAAGTTTTTTTTAGAGAATATTTGTTGTTGGAGTTTAGTAAAATTAAGCAGCCACCATGGTGACCTGAACACAAATCTTAAGTCCCTTTTACTCTATAACGTCAGGATTTTTTGCTTACCCTAAAAAACATTTCGGATATTAAGTGACAGGCACGCTTTTTGAAGTTAGAAAAATATCCTGACGTGGTGAAGCAAAACGGACTTCATATTCTTGTTCAGCGCATCAAAATACATTAGGAAAGTGTAGTCTGATTTGTTATTTAAATAAGTGTGGAAGACATTTTGGAACCAACCTTCGATTGCTCTGTATTCTGTTGCTGCTGCAGAGCATCAACAGCAAATGGCAACCAATCGCGTACTATTTGTGAACAAATCATCCAGCGTGGATACGTAGCTGTGCGACCTTTAAAATAATATTTTAATAAATATAAATAAACAAAGGTAAACGAAAAAACCTTGGAAATATGAAAACGAATAAACTGCTCAAGCAAAGCTAACTCACCGTAGATGGCGTGATCAAAGTTCTCCACCAAATTTCGGTATTCCCGCGACAAATGTGGCAGCAGATGGCGTGCCAACGACCAGATTATGAAATTGTTAATTGGTCTAAAATATTGTATAATATTATTAAATGCCTTTACTTCTTCATTCATGTCAGTAATGAAAAAAAAGCAAACAAAGATGTGTGGAATTTGAGAAGTTTAGGCTAATAAAGGTAAAAACTACTTTTTACATATGTATTTACTTTTTACATATGTATGTACACTAGGGTTGTCCAAAAATGCATGTAAAATGGTAAGGTCGGAATTTAATATTCACCCCTTAGGATTGTGAAAAAGGAAAAAAATTATATCCCTATTTTTCATTTTGAAATCAAAAAATATTTAGAGGTCGCTCAAAGAGTTCAAAGTTTTACATAGAAATGGCATATGATTCTTGAAAATTAAAATTTTTTGCTCGGAAATCTTTGCTTCTCTTCAGGATACTTCCACTACTTATTTCACCATTTTTAATACTAGCGATTTTTTATGGGCCCCCAGGTCGCATTTCTTGATGTTTTTAGGACACGAAAAATCGCTAGTATTTAAAAAAGGATTAAGTAAACAATTGGGTGTTTTTTGAATGGAAGTCTCCTGAAGAGAAACAAAGTTTTCCGAGCAAAAAATATTAATTTTCAAGAATCATATGCCACTTCTATGGAAAACTAAATATTTTTTTAATTCTAAATAAAAAACGGGTACAATTTTTTTCCGGGGTGAGAACATTAAAATTTCGACTTTGCTTTGTTTTAGACCACCCTAATGTACACCCAGCTGTTGTGCATATGTATGTATGTACAGTATGTATATGAAAGCGAACTAAAAGGTCACAGCATCAAAATTGAATTAAGTCAAAGCATCATCAATTAAAATACATGTACGCTGCACGGTAGGTACACTATTCGGGGGTGTGAGTGATCAAAAATAGGCAAAAACACAACAAAAAAAAGTGAAATATTTTTAATTGTGATAATGACCTAATTATAAGAAACTCTGAATTTTCCAAATCTGGTTTCGATTTTGCTCTGTCTACTTTGGTTCGAAAGATAGTTGATTTAAAACTAAGCTAAATTCAGTCAAAATAAAAAAAACGGTTTTTGTGATGAACATTTTTCAACTTTGGAGACGTAGTGTTCATAAACGGCATAAGATATTTTACAAATTTTGTTTTTGTTTGAAAGATGCATTAATCGTTTATTTAATATAAGCTTTTCCTTAAATTTGCATTAATCTAAGACTTACATATTTACATAGATTCTAAGTTCATTCAGTATGGTGTTGATAATAAAAGGTTTATTTGCTACATTTGTTACCTTTGCCTAAGCTTTTAGAAACTCAGCCAGAACTAGCCCAAAAAGTTATTTATACAGGCGTCTACTATGAGTTATAGAAAATAATTACATACCCAAACCAGCTGCGGGAAAGTGCGGGTTTTTTATATAAAGAGGCTCTAAAGCCAAAAAATATTATAATTTTAGACAAAAAATATAAAAAATTGTTTAACTTTGCATTGAGAAAATAAAACACGTATCTGCGAGAATTGTTCACACTAGAAAATGCAACAGGAGCGACCAAATTGCAGATTTAATGAAAATGTTGTTGATATCTTCCGATCGTCTAATCACATCCTTTCGCCACAATGTAAAAACAAAAAACGGAAAAAAATAAGTTGCGGCAGATATTGAAGACCTTTTAGTATAAATATTTTTAAAAGTCAAATGAAAAAATTTATATTTTTGTATTGTCACTTATCGTTGACAAAATTTCAAGTTGGGCAAAAAAATATGGAAAAATTATAAAATTTTCACCAACTTTAATATGAATAAACATGATTTTTAACCAACTTGTGGTTGACTTGACATGATAATATTTAAAAAATTTTACCGATAATTTTCATTAAATTGACGTTAGCCACATAAAGCTTTGCCTTGCAAAAAACAAATGAAATTTTCGAAGACCTTCAAGTTTAAATGAAAATTGCATCATTTTAAATTCTCCTTCTGCTCAGTTTACATAGTCGATTTTTATGTTTTTTTACAGCTATTAATAATTACATTAGTCTCTTCTAATACAAAAAATAAAAAAGGAATATGTCTTTTTTCCTAATGTAAAAAAAAAACTTAAGTTTTATTGTTTACATTTGGGGTAACTTTTCAAAGTAAAATTGGCATATTTAAGTTCTTTGTTAAGGCTATCAATACACAGTTTTCTACTTAACAAACACAAAAAAAAACGAAGAAAAATTTACACCCGTTCAAAAGTTATACCTTATTGATCATTCACATCCCTAAAAATAAGTACACTGCGCGTTACCAACGCCCTTCAAACTAAGAAATGTAAAACCTCCCATTCCGAATTTGAAAACTTCATTATTTATTCCCTTACTTACTTCTTATCAGAAGTAGATACCACAGTGGACAGTTCGCTGAAGACGTTAACGTCACGGACTAGAATTTCAGTTTCGTCGCTAATTTTTGTATGACTAAAAATCGCTTGAAGTGACTCCATTATTGGCAACTATAGAATAAAATACAAAAATGATAGTAAATACATACCTACAATATAAAAATCAATATTTTTTTTCTAATTGTATGTCGTAAAATTGCAAAATACTTACAGATGGTGCTATTGTTTTCATTTCAGCTAAAGTTTTTATTTCATTCAATTTAGTCTCATCGGATTGTTTTACCGAATCGATATGACTAACAATGCGTTTTTCATAATGAAAAATTTCATCAGCAAAGAGATCTGCTTCGCGCGACACAATGCCTATTGGACAATGTAAAATCACGAAATTATAAGAGTACTTAACACAAAATTCAGGTTCAGGTCGTAAAATATTTGGTAAGCAATTCAAAGCACTTACCCATGTTAATGGCAAAATCACGCAGCAACAGTTTATAGCCACGAATGATCTATAAATTTGGAAAATACACCAATTCTTAATTTCTAACTTCATAGGTAAAATGCATATGTAGTATTTATATGTAGATGTTATTTAAATAAAAACCTAACTCGGTAGACACTCTTGACCTATCCATTTTCACTTCATTAATAATGTCTATTGGATTTTCTTCTCCAAATTTTATAAGGTAAGATAAGATACCGATTCGTATTGCAAGCAGAATTGCATATGCTAAGTCAGATATGCGATAACACGAGGTCCATCTAGCATTATGTACATATCTCAAGAAAATATTACATACTGTTGAATAAGCTTAGCAGAGAAAATGGACGTATTACCGGTAAGGTAAGCTTTTAGCAAGCAACGAACGATCATATGTTATTATAAACTCCTTTTAAGCAAAGCCTTGAAGAAATCCCTTAGCAGGAGATTAAAACAAATTGTGATTCATTTATTATCACTGCTAAATATGCTGTAGGACAAATTACTATTCAAAATTAATCCAGTTATACTATACACATCGTTTCGAGTTATTTGAAAACTAGATTATTCAAAGTGTATTCTGCTTTTTTGCCTGTAAATGTAATTGAAACTCAGGCCTACAAGTCCAGACATTAGCTCGGTTCTTGAACAAAAAAATGCGGCTCTTCAAGTGAAGCGGGCAGGGCTGCCAACTGTACTTAGCTATGAGGTGCCATATAGAGGATAAAAAAGTGCCAAAATGTGCCAAATTTGTGCCATTCTTTGTAATTCTTCCCATTTAGCATAAAAATTAGAAACACATTCCTAGCACAAAAGTCCAAAGTCAAAGTAAAATAAACCAGTTGTATACACTATAGAAACGAGGATATTATATATTATATATTTTTCATAAAGCGGCGTCAATCCTCTTTCGTTTAGGGGGGATTTGTGGGACCCACACCCCTTCCCCCTCCGCCCCCAACCCTAAATCGTTGTACAAATAGCTAAACATTTCCCTATTTTTCTGTGAGAGTTAAAGTTTTTCGTGACATCTTTGATGCTATTTCGATGAAAAACATGCAGCTGCTGCATTTTCTTTAATTAGTGAAATCGTAGTCGGTCCGGTGTAAGTTTTAAATTTTTTAACTCTGTCTGGATTCCAGAAGGGTCCGGATTAGACCATACCCGGGTTAGCGAAGCTTTACTCTAACCTCTTCTGTACGAATTCTCTCTCATATAAGGCATATGTCACTATCGATTGCCCCCGATGTCCAGAATGAGCTGCTTCTTTTGTTACAAGTGCAAATGACCTGCCAAGCAAGAAGTTTTTAATTTTTGCTTTAAGTTTTTGAACGGCATTTCCTCGAGAATCGGTTGCATAAAATTCCAATCCGAGTAGCTGAGAAAAGTTTGCTTAAATGTTGTCTATTATGAAGCAACTGAATTTTTCAAAAAAAAAAAAAAAACAATTTGGTTGGAACTTGAAGGACTGCAACCTCAAAAAAGACTCTGAACAGTGAATCTAACTGCTGAATTTCCTTACTCAAATGTTTGGATTTTTCTTCAGTGTGGACACAACTTCTTTTTTGATCCCTTCCTTTTTTAACTGTTTAAAAACGCGGGAAACCCTTTTTTGGTGAACATCCAACTCTTTGGCATTTTTTTTTTTAATACTAATGAGGTTGCTTTTAAACACATCCCAATTGCCTTGCCACTTTTCGCACTAGATTAAGTGAAATTATTTTAAACCAACAACTTCAGTCTAGAAACAGCACTGATAAATACAAAATTTATCAAGCTTACACTGCTGAATGGTAAATATTTACTACGAATTTCTATTGGACTCTGATCTCTAAACCAGTGGCTAATAAAAGATATACCTACACAAAAATATTCACATTGAAATATGTTAAAATTTACCTCGTCGTTTTGATCAATGCTGTAGAAATAACGATCAGGTAAACCGATTTCGCCCTCATCCAATGTGATGATATACTCATGCGGTTTATTAAACCTAAAAAAGTTAAGAATGCGTATTTATGTGCTATCCTAAACCATATTGGATAAGTTATATGTTTTGAACTATACATACATGCATATATCAAAAATATACTCACCGATTTTCAACGCTAACTTTGTAGTAGGGAAAAATTCCATAGATCGCCTGCAGATGCACCAGAGCCTTTTTGTATTCCCAATTTTGGAGGCGATTAGAATCTCGAAAAGCTTGCCAACCCTCTAAAAACAAATAAATACAACTACGTATTTTAAAATATACAAAAATTTAAATGAATGTTAGATAGTATTTAGAACTTTAGAATTGACCTCGTTAGTTTTTCAACAAAAGCAAATACTATTGTACATATTCATGTACATATATGAACTCACAATTAACTACTTTAGACTACTGAGTATTCCGATATTGAATTTTAAAAAACAATCCCTTATAAAGTACATAATTCTAAATAAAAATTTAACCCTCATAAGACCTTGGGATATAATTCTACCCAGAGAAATTTGTTTGGTATTTGTTGTTTCTGAAATGTTCATTGTGAGTGTTTGAAGGATTTGTATAACGAATTGATATGCATTTTCCGTAAAACAACATTCAATTAAATAAAATGTATGTACATATGTTGGGGCGGGTCAATTTGTATTGGAGATTATTTCGACTATGCGCGTATAGTACAGAAGGATTCTACGTGTAATTCTTATCCTATTTGCCGAAGAAACAATGGGTCTAAAATCAATTTGAAGTTCGCCAAATTGCGAAAATAAGTTTCGTACCATTTTGTTGTAGAGTCGTAAGGAAGTGCTTAAATATTGCATACAAAATTCTATAAGGGGTTTTTTGGTATGAGGAATCCATTCCTGCACTTATCTTTTTCTTAAACTTCCACCAGAGGGTGCAACAGAGAAAATTATCATATTTTCTTCGAAACCTATTTTCGAAATTCATTTCAGACCCATGATGTCTTCGGCAAATTTGCTTAGAATTGTACACAGAATCATCCTATGCTATACGCACACAGTAAAAAAAAATTACCCGCCCTAATGTATGGATAAAAATGAAAAAAGCGTTAAGGGTCCAAAAAAAGTCAAGTCGGAATTTTATTGCTCTCACCCTTAGGGCTGTTCTATACCAAAAAAATATTAACACTGTTTTATTCATTTTGAAATCAAAAAGGTCGCTCAAAGCGGTCAAAGTTTTCCATGGGAAAAAACAAGTTTTCGTAGAAATGGTATAAAATTATTAAAAATCAATATTTTTCGATTAGAAAATATCTCTGTTTCTCTTCACGAGTATCCCAATAATAATACCCAATTGTATATTTAACCATTATTTATAGTAACTATATTTTATAGTTCAGCCAAAAGTTCCAGAAATGGGGGGACCAATAAAAAATCTTTAGTATTAAAAATGGTTAAATAAACAACTGGGTATTATTGTTGGAAGTTTCCTGAAGAAAACCAAGGTTTTTCAAACGAAAATATTGATTTTCAAGAATTCTTTACCATTTCTACGAAAAGTTGTTTTTCACCATATAAAAAATATGGATACTTTGAGCGCTTTGAGCGACCTCTAAATATCTTTTGATTGCGTATTAAAAAATAGCGCTATATTTTTCAGTATAAAAAAGATCTTAGGTGAGAGCACAGAAATTCAGACTTTACTATTTCGCATGCATTTTTGGACCACCCTAATGTACATACTTTAGCATTATGGTCCCGGATTGGCTCGTGCAATTAGCACCTTCTGTGAATGCGTTAATTCCCAGCCGGATTTTTTTATAGTTTCACAATGCTTACTTGCAAATCGTCCACTTTTTAACACCACAAATTAATTGTTTTTAATTAAACCAAGCTAAAATGTGTCCATTGCGATTTCCTACAAAGATCTATCAAAATTTTCACGTAAATAAAATTTTGATATAAAATTGTGTGAGGATTATAAGGCGGATATCAGTTTGTTTTTATATTCGTCGGAGTTAGGGAGTTTTGACAGCAATTAAATTTTAGGCGAACGAATTTTGTACAATTTAAGTGAAATGAAAAAATTTGTGGTGAGTGAAACAGAAAAATTCCGCGAAAACTAAAGAAAAATTTATTCTATTAAATCCTGCTTCAGTTTGGCTTAAAAGACGTAAAAGTAAATAAGCGTCTAAGCAAGAAAGTGAAAAGGACACTTCGTGCACTTCCACTGATATTTGTGTTTCTATTCTAAACAGGTACTCGCCAGCTTTGCCGCTTGTGTTCAGCTTGCGCTGGCGCGTCCAGATGTCAGTCTCGGCTACCGCTACCACCCTGGCTACAGCAGCGCTGGTGGGGACTCAATACAATCACCGGAAACCACGGGTAAACACTATTTTAACGCAGCGCCCGCCTTTCCGTTCAGTGCTGGTGGCTCTGCTGGCGGCAGTAGTTTTAGCAGTTCCGGTAGCGTGGAGAACCACGGATTCAGTGGTGGCAGTAGCAGCTACGGCGGCGGCTCGCCCTCGCACTCCCTGAGCGGTTATGGCGCACTCTCTGGTAGCTTTGGTGATTCCGGCGATTTTGGCGGTACATCAGCAGGCAACAGCTATCAGGCGGATTATGTGTCTGGCAAAACGCAATCAGTGCATTACACTCAGCAAGCATCGAACTTTGTCGGCCAACCACCAATAGTGACTAAACACTTCTGGCTGCACTCTGCCCCTCAGGATTATGATGAACAGCAAATTGTGCGCTATATAAATATTGGACAGCCCCGTAAGAACTACAACGTTGTGTTCATCAATACGCCTACATCGAATGTGAATAAAGCTAAGATTATTGCCAATGTTGCGCCGGTGGAGGATAAGACGGCTATTTATGTGTTGGCCAAGAAGGCAAACGCCCTGGATGTTAGCGCGGAAGTGGCTACACCAGCGCCCATCGTCCATAAGCCAGAAGTTTACTTTATTAAGTACAAAACTCCTAAGGAGGCGATACACGCACAACACACCATTCAAGGTGAGCTAAAACAACAGCGTTGCTTAAGTGAAAATTACTCTAAGAAATACTTTTTCCTTCTCAGCTCAATATGACGCTTTAGGTGGCTCAAGCGATCTATCAAACGAAGGTTCGATTCCTGTGTCTTCCGCTATAGGCAGTTTGGGTGGCTCAGGCGCCGATGATGCTGCGGACTCACATTCAGTTGTTGACGACAAAACGCAGCAGAACTACTTGCCACCGAATCGCAATTAGTCTGTGAATACTTCTTCCAATTCCTGAAACATTGACACGGGGTAACCACAATAAATTTGGCGTATGCGAGGTATTGCGCGCCAAGCGACGGTATAATGTTTTACTCTGGAGCATATACATACATGTGAACATTTTCAAGCCAAACTGACTAGATTTGTTACACTAATTCCAATTTAAGCAACATTAGTTCGGTTTAAGTAGCATTCTTTCCTTACATTTTTTTTAGTTTGTATATTCATCTAAGAACCTATGTAAATAAATAAATGCGAATACAAATTTAATTTACATTAGTATGTATTTTAACGCAAAGTCGGAAATTCTCACCAAATCTTTCTTCTTCTTCTGCTTCTTTGGCCTCCAACTGTCTAAGCGATTTCGGCCGCGTTCAATATACACGCCAATCGTTTCTCTTCTGTGCCAACTGACGCCAATTGGAATGCCATGTGAAGCCAAGTCCTTCTCCACTTGGTGTTTCCTTCGAAGTGAGGGCCTCCCTCTTCATCTGCTACCTACCACCGGCGGGTTCCGAGTTGAATACTTTCAGAGATGGAGCGTCGGTGTTCATTCGAACGACATGCCCAAGCCAGCGGAGCTGCTGCACTATTTCCATGTCGTTGTAAAGCCCCTTCCCCAAATGATAAGCGACAATCGCTTAGCGCGCAATAAAACGTGACTTCGTTAAATTCCTAAAAGAGTATTCAACTGGCAGGATATACCACCCAGCGCCCCCACGACGCTTCTGGTGCGAATTGAGTCAGTCCTCAATTCGAGCACATGCTCAGGGTCACTTCATTTGAGGTTCACCACTATTGGCCATTCCCGACCCTAATGCGGAAGAGCTCCCTCTATTAAACCGGTGGAAGAAAGTTAAAGCCCCTCACCACCAATTTAGTCGCCGCCGGAATGATCTTCAGAAAAGATACAAGTAGAAAACCCCACAACTCGATTTTCAGCCAGGGGACCCTGTCATGATTAAAGAAGATTCGCTTCCCCCTCTTCCAAGTGGCGATTAGAACGAATCGAAAAGTTCGCACGGTCCTGATAGCCACACAAAATGAAGTTATCACGTGTCCACTGGCCAAACTGTGCGTTATTCCAACGAAGAATACTCCACGCAAAGCACAACAAATACTGATATACATACATATTTTCCTCCTGTATATTAAGAGTCTTAACTTCCCGTTTAAATACAGTACCCAAGTACTTCCCGTTTTTCCGGGCCAACGGAAAAGGCATTCCAAGCAGCGCACATCTGCCAGAAAGGCGCCACTGAAGGAAAGGTACCCGACAACAAGGGAAGCAATGGGCAGAAGAAGACATATAAACGGAGCAACCAGGCGCCGCAACGAACACGAAACGGCGAACTACCAGGACCACACCACCAACCGTGTTCTTGGCAACACCATCCAGTAGCTGAAAGAGCTGCAGAAGACGCTTAGCAACAAAATCTTGCAGGGCGGTGTAAGCCGCCGCTTAAACCCAATACAAGGGCCGTGCGCGAGATCATTTGTCGCAGCTGTTTGGTAGTTGACCGACATCAACTCCAAAAGCGAATCGCCTACCAGCGGTCAAATCAGCTAAAAAGTAGTTCTAACGCTACGCGCACACTGCAGCCGGCATCGGCCGAATTGTGCTCGGCCGATATCGGCTATATGCGGGCGGTATGAATAAACACTTGCGATTATATGAGCGCTCTCACACATAAACCGATAACCGAACCGACATCGGCCGTTGACGTCCGTCAGTGAAAATAAATTCAAACATGTTTGTTTTTCTCGTCCGATGTCAGATGAAAAGTACCAAAATGGACTGCGAAAAATTAACTTATTGGGTGCAAAAATAAAAAAATTACATATAAAATCACATGTTTAGAGTATGCCAATTAAAATGTATCAAAATAAAATTGTGTGTACAAATACTGTCGGCAAATAATCTGGTTAAGTGTGCGCATCATTTCGGACGGTCAAATTGTTCAGCCGAAATCGGTCGGCCTATCGGATACAATGTGCGCCTAGCGTAATACTAATATCGGGCAATGCGCATGCGTCCATACTTTGAAATTTTAGTTCAATTTGACATCCCAAATTTAACCGATCGGCCAAAGGTTAACCAACCGGCTCGCTTGGTTGCCTTTCGCACTCACCTACTTTAATTTACATATTTCCGATTAAAGGAGAGATTTTTGTTTTCGCCGGAAAAGTACAAAATTTTGTTTATTCACTCAGTGCTAATCCACAATTTCATAAAGGGTTTTGGTTTACAAAATAAAGTTTTCGCTAGTTAAACTTTTAACCAATTTTCGAAATTTTGAAGGTGTGCGAGTCAAACGGTCCTCAGATTCGGATTCAGTGGGTCGAAATACATATCGGTAGGTGGGTCCGTTTAAAAGCACACTAGATTTTTTTGTGTGCCAGTGTAATCAACGAAATTAAATTTTTTAATATACATAGATGTATGTAGATATGCAGCGCTGCTTACACCCCAAAAATATTCGTAAATAAATTTGTTTACCCAGCTTGTTCTGCACGGCACACTGTGCGGCGTCATCCAAGGATACTACTATGTATTGCACCTATAATAATCCAAGAAGTTCCCTCTGCTGAAGTTGTTGGAATGAATAAGACGAAACCTCGTGTTTCACCATTTTATATTTTTGCCAACGAATCGGAAATTTAATTCAGCTGCAAAGTACGTTTGAAAAAGTTAAAATACTAGCGGAGTATAAGTGCCGAACCAATATGTCTCCACCTAAAATAATTCGGTCATAATTCATACATTTTATTGCACTTTAATTGCTAAAGTGTGTAGTCATTTTAGTTGAGCGCCCATAATCAGTACAAACATCTATAAGTATGTATTACCAAAAGTTAAACGAAAATATGTAGATACATTTCGATAACTCACAATTCAAGGTTCCTTCAGAAACATTAAAATTCCAAACTAAAATTAAATATTTAAACGAAATATTAAAGTTAAACTTTTATCTAATAGCCAACACAAATACACTAACAAAAAAAATTGACGATGATGACAATGAAAGCAACAACAAAACAAAAACAGCGAATACTCAAACTATGCGAAGGTTTTGGGCGTCTAGCGCCAATCGAAAAGGCGCCAAATTTATTAACAATTAAGTGTTGGATCAAATTACGCGCTCCGAGATGGGCACATCGATGTGAAATAACTAAACACCAAAACTACCGATCAGGTTATACATATGTACCTACTAAAATAGCAACATAAAAATAAAGTAGTACGATGAAAAGATGACATGAAAATTAATAAAAAAACGGCATACTAATAAAATGCTAAATTAATAATAGTGAATATAATTATTTTGAAACTATTCCATATTCAGACAATAACAAACGAGCAGCTAGAATTCGACTATAGTAATACGATCCCAAACACTTACTTACTCATGCAGTGACGCAAAAACACCACACAATACACTCACCCGACCAATCTAAATCAACTGTAAATAAGCGTCAGTGAACTCGCCGATTCTTAGCAAATGACAACGGACAAAGATTAGCGCAACCAGCAACGACACAAAAAGAGCCGCTTATTTTTTAGGAAGGCGCCGATGATAATAAAAATAATACCGATCTTTGCTATGCTAAATGTCGAAATCTTATTTTTAACATCAACATACCAAACCAGTCTTCATTCGGCCACCGACAACACTATCGCTTTTTTGCCAAGATCGTCAAGTAATGCAATATTGGCAATAAAAGCCGGAGATCTCTCTTTTAAATATTGTCAGCACCAATAAAAAATTACATAAATTTTAAATGCTCGGTCATCACATGAGTGCTCTCGCGGAACAGAGCAGGACGGTCATTATGAATTCCTAATTGATCATTATCATTTGTTAATTTTGACAGTCGTAAATATAATGCGACTAATATCTGAATTAAAAAAGCACGGCGATACCATATCAGCGGACCAGATGAAAGTTAACACGAACGAAGAAGTGATATTTTGATCACTAAAGCAGTTTGGCACTTGTAGTCATCGATCAGCGCCGCACAGTGCGATTGTTTAACATAAATTAGTGTTAAAAATATTTATGCTTCCTTAGGACCCGTGTTCGATTTCTGGTACGAGCAACATCTAAATTAAAAAACATATTTTCTAACAGCGGTCGTCCCACGGCAGGCAATGGCAAAACCTTCGAGTGTATTTCCGCCAAAAAAAATAGCTTCTCATAAAAAATCGAATTGACTGCCTATACGGAGGCGGGGTAAAACTGTAGGTCCCTCCATTTGTGTAATAACATTAAGACGCTTACCGTAAATTGGAATAGAAGCGCGACCAAACACTTAGCAAAAGTGTCAGCGCCAAAATATATTTATTAAATAATAAACTTTTCAGCGAAATGCAAAAATTACTAAACTTAAGCCAATTCAATTGGATTTATGCTCTAATGATTGAAAAGAAACAAATTTTACAGCGCAATTCTAGCTAAGATAGTTGAAAGTCTTTTGTAAGACAATTAAAAGGCAGTAGCGGTGCACGGGCATTACCACTTTATTGGTAGATCTACCAAATTTTTAGCTATATTATATTTTCTACGAATTTTACCAGCAAATGTTAAAAATGTACCAATATTTTTCGGAAAGAAAGCAAAGAGATTTAACTGAACGTACATATATTGTCATGGAAGACACCTTAAATAAAAATGAAATAGTTATCCCTGACCATAACCAATTTAAAAGCGAAATTGCATCTCTATACGCTGTATTTATGTGTTTATGTAAATATTTTTCTTTTGCAGTACGTTTGTGTGGCGGATTGCCAAACGAATGGGCTGCAAACTCAACCATTTTGAATCTAAAAGTAATCAAAAAATTTTTTTAGCGGAGAATAATTGTTTGCGGCCCCCTCCTATTCAATTAATACATTGTCCGAATAAGAGTATCCGTGATCGAATCAAATTTTATACGAAATTTCTTTTTGAGCATTTGGTGGTGAGGGAAAAAGGCGGTCATTTCATTTCATTCGATTCGCATCGTTTCATTCGATCAGGGATGCAGTGATTCGGGCCCAGTTTTATGTCTATGTAAGTTTTTTGTTGAATATTTTATTCACGTAAATTAAATTTATTGTTTTTTTTTTGTATAAAAATACAATTTATCCCAAAGCGAATTCATATAAGGTGATATCAGCATTATCTTACATATATGTACCATGTTTATGGCAGCCACAAAAGCTAGTGGATTTTAAAACCTCTATGATCCTAGATTTATTAGCCCTGAAACAGCATCTTTGGCATATGTTTTTCGATCTTTTGTGAAAACAGCGCATAAATATGTATTTAGCTGTAGCATCACATATATGTATAGATAATATTTTTCCGTAGCTTTGTACTTTGTGCTTGCAATTTTTACCTGGCAAAATTTGTTGCAAATAATCCTAGGCAGGGAAACATGAGGAAAATATCCGATTACTTTTGAAGTACGAGTGGTAGGTATTTAATGGATTATTTTCGGACTCGGATTAGTGGCCAAGCACAATGCAGTGACTACACCGTGCGACAGTCNTTTTGCAGTACGTTTGTGTGGCGGATTGCCAAACGAATGGGCTGCAAACTTCAACCATTTTAAATCTAATAGTAATCAAAAAATATTGTAGCGGAGAATAATTGTTTGAGGCTCCCTCCTATTAAATTAATACATTGCCCGAATAAGAGTATCCGTGATCGAATAAAATTGTATACTAAATTTCTTTTTAAGCATTCGGTGGTGGGGGAAAACAGCAGTAATTTTATTTCATTCGATTCGCATCGTTTCATTCGATCATGGATGCTGTGATTCGGGCCCAGTTTTATGTCTATGTAAGTTTTTTCTTGAATATTTTATTAACGTAAATTTAATTTATTGTTCTTTTGTATAAAAATACAATTTATCCCAAAGCGAATTCATATAAGGTGATATCAGCATTATCTTACATATATGTACCATATTTATGGCAGCCACAAAAGCTTGTGGATTTTAAAGCTTTTTTCAATGATCCTAGATTTATTAGCCCTGAAACAGCATCTTTATTTGGCATATGTTTTTCGATATTTTGTGAAAACAGCGCATAAATATGTATTTAGCTGTAGCATCACATATATGTATGTATAATATTTTTCCGTAGCTTTGTACTTTGTGCTTGCGATTTTTACCTCGTAAAATTTGTTGCAAATAATCCTAGGCAGGGAAACATGAGGAAAATATCCGATTACTTTTGAAGCGGTATTTAACGGACTATTTTCGGACTCGGATTACCGACTAAGCACAATGCAGTGATCACACCGTGCGACAGTTAATTTTACACACGAAAAAATCAATATATATTCACAAAACCGTGGGCCAAATATATTAAAACTGCGTTTTTAGTTTTTCTCTCTGACGTCAGAATTTTTTTTAAAAGGACTTTGAAAATTCTAGGATATGATTGAATANAAATATATTAAAACTGCGTTTTTAGTTTTTCTCTCTGACGTCAGAATTTTTTTTAAAAGGACTTTGAAAATTCTAGAATATGATTGAATAAAAAAATTATTCAAAAGATGTGGTGCACTGTAGAATAACAATATGGGTATCAATTAATAGGAAAAGTTCTGTAGAATAGAAAAAAATATATAATTTTTGGGNTGCGGTGCATTGTAGAATAACAATATGGGTATCAATTAAAAGGAAAAGTTTTGTAGAATAAAAAAAAATTAATTTTTGGTTGCACCAGGCCGAATAAGTATTGCAAATGTTCTTTTAAAATTATATGTCAAGGACTAAAAGGTTAACTACCACATCCTCGAATTTCCTCCTTCTAACTTTATTAGTTTTAGATACAAAAAAATTTACACCTCTATTTATAAGATATTGGTAGTTACAATATACTTAAATGAAGACACTGGAATCATTATTATGGAACCACCTATGCGCTCTAAAAGAACAAACTGACCGTATGATATACTTACGGTTTAAATAATCTAATTGCTTTGTATACAAGGGCGTAGCCAGCCTTTCATCTAGGGAGCAGGAGTTTATATAGAGGTAAAAAAAGGTTTTTAATTATTTTTTATTTTTTGTGTATATAAACCGAAATTTTTTTGTTTAAGAAAGCTTAAGTTTTCTGGTANTGCGCTCTAAAAGAACAAACTGACCGTATGATATACTTACGGTTTAAATACTCTAATTGCTTTGTATACAAGGGCGTAGCCAGCCTTTCATCTTGGGGGCAGGAGTTTATATAGAGGGAAAAATGTTTTTAATTAATACTTTTTTTTGTGTATATAAACAGAAATTTTTTTGTTTAAGAAAGCTTAAGTTTTCTGGTAGCCTTTACAACGATACCAATTTTTTAAAAATCTTATACACGAAGTATTCAAATATGCATACCAGAAGAAAGGGGGTTAAATCGCCTTTACAACGATACCAATTTTTTAAAAATCTTATACACGAAGTATTCAAATATGCATACCAGAAGAAAGGGGGTTAAATCGCCTTTACAACGATACCAAATTCTTAAAAATCGGTTAGTAATTTGTTTGTTTAAAATATTAAAAAAATGTATTTTTTTCGTTTTAAATATTTTTTCTCAAATTTTTACATGCAAAGTATACAAATATGCATATCAGAAGAGAAGAAGGGGTCTAATCACGTTTACACAGATACCAACTTTTTAAAAATCAGTTCACAATTGTTTGAAATATAAGGTTTTTAATTTTACGAAGACCCGACCTTTGCCCCCTTATAGCACTTGTAATATAAGTTTGAAAAAAAAAGTTATAAACCATTTAAATAAAAGAAAAAGGCGGTCTACGAATGTATTTTTTTTTTAATTTTTTAGTTATTTACATATAATAATAAAAAATAATTTTTTACCAAGGATCCTATTTCGAATCTCTCTCGATTTCGGAGGCTAACTTCGAAAAAGGGAGAAATTCCTTTTTTACCTATGACTCAATCTCTTAAAAAAAATTGCTTTGGTCCAATACCCAGCGGAGTGCTGTACAAAGTAATGATTCTAGTACCTTCATTTATGTATATTGTAACTAGCAATATCTTATAAAGAGAAGTGTAAAATTTTTGTATCTAAAACTAATAAACTTAGAAGAACGAAATTAGAGTGTGTGTTAGTCCATGACATATATTTTTTTCAAAAATAAATATTGGAAATTTCCAAGGATATTCAAGGATAAGGTTTTAAAAGGACATTTATTCATCCTGGTGCAACAAAATATTATTATTATTTTTTTAATTCTACAGAATTTTTCCTTTTAACTGATATCCATAATGTTACTCTACAATGCACCAAATCTTTTAAATAATTTTTTTATTCAATCATACGCTGGAAATTTCAAAGTCCTTTAGAAAAAAATTCTGACGTCAGAGAGAAAAATGAAAAACGCAGTTATACTACATTTGACTCTTAGTTTTGTGAATATATTGACTTTTTCGTGTGTTTTAAAAATTTTTGGTTTTTGTCGCACGGTGTTAGCATCCGGAACGAGCTGAATTGCAAAGCGTACCTTTCAAGGGTTCCACTTCCCTTCCATCTTTGCAAACTTCTTTACTTTTACAACATTCTCAAGATAGCCTTCTTATTTGGAGTTTCTCATGTTGAAGCAACCATCTTTGTACATACATACATAAGTATGTGCTTATCGATTCGAATCACAAGCGCCCAGCTTTAAAAATAAAAACTGGTTTAAAGGCTTGTCATTTTTATGAGCTGCTAAGGCGCCAAAATACCGAATATGGGATATAACCGGGGCATTAAAAGAAATACAGAACATTTGGAGTCCCGTACGAAATAAATAAATTACCAGGACAATTGACCAAAAAAATGGGGACTGCCCTGTATAATACAGAACGGATGGTCACCGTGCCTATATGAGTAAAAACATGTATACAATATATAAAAGTATGTATGCATAATTATTTGTACACAAATTGTACATATTAAGTATACTCGTAGCTGTTTCATTTTCATGTCTACAAATCCACTGTACAACGAAGCAATAACATAATAACCAGTAATGACAATAATAAAATTACACATACAATGGCCATGAATTTCCAGGAGATTGATTAATTGAGATGGCATCACAAACTCTTATTTAGTATAATTCGTATTTACATAGATATATATGTGGCTCTTTAGATTACAATCGGTAGTCAGATCACAACATAGATCAAACAATCAATCAAAAGATTTTCGAGACGACCAATCGCATACCTAATCAACTTATAACTAACCATAAAAAATGCAAATCAGTTAACAAGCGATTGTGTTGTCGCCCAAGTGTAAAAATAGTATGTATATATACACCTATGGCCATATGTATGTATCTATGCAGTTACTGTAGCGGCTACTTCAAACATCTAACTGGGTTAATCCGCTAGTCCAATTAGATGTAAACGATGTGTCAAATTGCTGATCGTAAAAATTCAACACATTCACACTCGAGATACTGATCATAAGAAAGCTGAAATGAAGTTCACTACCTACCGCTCTTTGTACAAAAACATTTGATGTTACAAATAGTTGCTGTATGTATGTAGGTCAGTACCAACGAATGCTTAACAGTTGACAAAATCAGGACATACTTTTTTTTGTCACGAGACTTAAGTATTACCTATCCTTTATTAAATAGATATTCGCGTTAGTCCGCTTATAGAAAATCATTAGGGGTATTCTCGGTGTTTTGCAAAGCCCTTCCACGGTACAAGCATTGCGCGGATTGCACGATAAAAACCGGTTTTTCTATGGTACAGCTTTGCAAATCGTGCAATCCGTACACCGTGCAAGGGCTTTGCAAAAGTGCGAGAATACCCCTATTAATAGCTTAATAATTATGCAAATATTTCCTTGGCACTTCAAAAAGCCATGCGATGAACAATAAACGAGCTTAGCGACCCAGTTCTGCGCTTAACGATCATAAAATTGCTTAATTTAAGATGGCGTTGACCACCCATTAGTGGTCGGCGGTAATAAAATGCTTGGTTTTGCATATTTATGAGTGCATATACTATGTATGTACATACATACAAAATATGTGTGTTTTAGGTGATAAGCTGAGGACCAACAAAATGTTTGAAGCATTAAAATACAAATATATACATACATACATATGTACATTATTCCATCACGTCAACTACATATATCTCATGAGATTAGCAGCAAGTTCACCACAAAAGACAGTCAATTTTGAAGCCATGTCCTTAAATATTTCTCCTCCCAGAAGCTATCCATCAATGAATATGAAGCTTATATTTCTACACTGTTGCACTATGGGAAATTTTACAAATTATTTGGCAAAAATTAATTATGGCTGAACAAGTATCCATATTAATAACAAAGGCCGAAAAGTTTAAGCGTTTGCTTGGAATTGCTTATTTTGCTTTTTTCAATGTATAAAGCTAAGTACGGACCACTGGGCGACCACTGTTATAAAAAGCTTTTTCAATTTAGATTTTGCCCAGGCCAGTGATAGAGCCCAGGTCCTACGGAGGCGTAGTATGCCTACGGTGACCATTTGTACTGCTTTTAGCGGGACAGCACCGACTTTGAGAAAATTGCCCCGCTGAATATTTTTTTTATGTCCCAATTTTTTGGTATTTGTACCGATCAAATCTCGATTTTCAGTGTTTTCTTATTAACCCTTTGAGGACCAACGTTGCTTATAGACAAAATTGACATTTTGATTTATATGTAAATCTTGTTGTTTAGATTATTTTTCTAAAGTTTTGTTTTAATTTGTCTTCAGATTATACATGGCATTTGTAGTATAACTATGTTCTAACTGAAGTGCTATACAAAACTAACTATCACTTCTCCGTACGGATGTGTAAAATTTATTACATTTCTCAAGCCGTGTTTCGTTTTCTCCTAAAACAAAAATGGTTTAAATTAACAAAAGACTCGGTTAAAGTTAATTTGGATTCACTTCAACATAATTTATTTGGATTTGATTGGCTGTGAAAATAATTCTGTTTTATTTAATAATTTGCATTGCAATGCCGGGGAAAAGACATGCTGACATAGGTCGGCGAAGTCAATAAAATGAACAACGAGCTACCTCACATGCCAACTACACTGATGACCAGCGAGCGACCGAAAATTTTATTATTCGTATTGGTATGTCCGAATTACATTCGAGAGCGACTGGAAATTTACGACAAGAAAAAATCCAAGTTCTCTGATTTTCATATTTCCATTTTATTAAACTGAGCAAGGCATGGCCGGGCAACTCCAGTTCTAAATAATAGCACTAGTTTTATAATATATATTCCACCAATTAAAACAAGCTGGAGCTTAAAAATACTTTAGAATAGATTTACGCGCTTTTTCTTCCTTATTTTTTATGAACAACTAAATATTTCATTTGTTTCGTAGTTTAATACGAATTTTCGTATTTTTTGCTTGATGCATTTCGTAATTCGCATTATAGCAATTTAACTTCCTTTTTCATGACATCACTGTTCAGTGTCTATTATAAGCTGTTGCTCTATACCAAAATCCATATATGTATATTGATACAACAGCAATGACTTCGCTGAGAATGTCTAACTAAATACAAATACGATCTAAATGAAATTATATTTTTAGAGCTTCGCAATGTGCCTGACATTGAACTTGGTATAAAAACCTTGCGATTTTTTTTTTAAATTCAAGATTCAACGAGACAAAATTCCACGATAAAATTAGCACATTATATCGGAAGCAATAAAAAAGAGATTGTCACCCAATAGTAGTTGGCGAATGATAAACTTAGATTTAAATACCCATGTTCAATTTGTTTTTATGCTGAAATTTAGATTTTTCGCATTTTAGTGACTTATTTAAGTTTATTAACACATCATCGCACGCAGAATGCGCTCCATACAAGAATAATTTGCATAAACATTTACACAAAAAAAAATAAATAAAAAATAAATAAACTACTTTTTAAAGCAACCAACTTCCGAATGATAAATGACATCGCTAAAAGCTACATATGTTGATGGCAGCGAGGGTGTTGGCGAGCAGTGAGCACTCCCGGCTCTGTTTTGTGAATATGAAATCTTACACTTCCCATGCCTCTTCGCCCAGTTGCCATTGCCTTTTCTACTCTAACTTAGTTTTCATAACTATGCCTTAAAATGTTGTTTATTTTTGTATGATTTGGTTTTCTGCATAATTTAGCCATTATACAAATAAGTCTAGCTAATGGAGAAAAATAAAACATTAAATGCTGCGCGCAGACCTCTATTAAAACAAATTTGGAAGTTTTCTATTGCTGCTGCTTTTTTCTTTTAATTCTTATCGCAAAAGCCATAAACAAAGTGGCAAAACTTACATGCTCCCAATTTGCCAATTTTTTTGCTATTGTTGTATAATATTATAACACCGTGGGACACAGTAAATTTTACACACAAAAAAATAAAAATAATATATTCGCGAAACTGTGGGTAAATTATAGTAAAACTGCGTAACTAGTTTTTCTCTCTGACACCAGGATTTTGTTGAAAAGGACTTTGGAATTTAAAAAATATGTTTAATTCAAAAATTATTTAAAAAATTCAGTGCAATGTAGGATAACATTAAGGGTGTCATTTAAAGAAAAAATTCTGTAGAATTTTAACAGAATAAATTTTTTGATGCATAAGGACNGACGAAATGGTTATGGAAAATGTCCTTTACAAATTGTGTCCTTGAATATCCTTGACAATTTGCAATTTTTTTAGTCGGGGGTTCGGAAGTCGAATACCGGTAACTCGAAAATCATGGGTGGTTGATTTTCGAGTTACCGGTATTCGACTTTCCGCTGTCGCATTAAACATGGAGTTGTCCTAAGGGGTGACAATTGACTCCCGCTGCGTAACTTTGCCCTAGTACTTGTAGTAGTAACTCGTAGCCTGTAACCGAACCACGTTTTGTATCTCGCTGCGTTACCAGGTACTAGTAATAATAAAGGCTTCCATAACAAAAGACATTTACTTGCGTTTGATAAAAATCAACAAAGCACGCCAGTCGTTACTTTTCTGTGCCAACTGACGACAAGTGAAGCCAAGCCTTTCTCCACCTGGTTTTTCCATCGCGGTGGGGGCCTCCCTCTTCCTCGCTACTACCAGCGAGTTCCGGGTTGAATACTTTTAGAGCTGGAGCGTCGTTGTCCATTCGAACGACATGGCCAAGCCAGCGGAGCCGCATTATTTTAATTTTCGCTGCACTATGGACGTCGTTGTAAATCTCATACAGCTCATTGTTCCATCGTCTGCGGTACTCGTCGTCGCCAACGCGTAAAGGCCCGTAAATCTTCCGCGGAATCTTTCACTCGAATACTCCAAGAGCCGCCTCATTGGATGTGGTCATTGTCCATTCTTCTGCGCCTTAAACTAAAAAGGGCATGATAAGTGACTTATAAGAGTGTGGTTTTCGTACGTCGAGAGAGGACTTTACTTCTGAATTGTCTACTCAGTCCAAAGTAGCACTTGTTGGTNCAAGGGCATGATAAGTGACTTATAAGAGTGTGGTTCTCGTACGTCGAGAGAGGACTTTACTTCTGAATTGCCTACTCAGTCCAAAGTAGCACTTGTTGGCAAGAGTGATTCTACGTTGGATTTCCATGCTGACATTATTATCGGTTCCCAAGTAAACGAAATTCTCTATTTTCTCGAAATTATAACTGTCAACAGTGACGTGGGTGCCAAGGCGCCGACGTTTAGAAAATAAGAAAACCTATATACCCCTATGTTATTCGACATGCTGAATGCGAATCCGAGGTCCTTTAGCCTCCATCACGTCAGGTTCGTGGTCAATTGAAGGTCAGGTAGGGAAAGATTCATTGAATAAACCTGCAAACTCAAGGTACCCCCATATTCGGACTCAGCGACAACAAAAAACATTTTTGTTTTTTTTTGATAAATGACTTGTCCAATTTGACCCTCAACTGACCACGAACCTGACATTATGGAGGCTAGCGGACCTAGGATTCGCATTCAGCAGTGTGAGCTTGCGGAGAAAATTTTGTGCAAAAAGGAAGAAAAAGTATGTGTTAACGAGAGAACATACGTCGAAGCGGCATTCAGCGAAGTTCAGGGCGTTGAGATTTATAATGCAACAAAGACAAATGGGGTCCAAGATGCCTTCAAGCTAAAAATGTTGGACAAGGTCCTTGGTTTTTGTTATTTTTTGGCCTAATATATACTTGGTGTGGCAAGCCATCTGCCAGTGTGGCACGAAGAGCAAAAAATTTATTATCACGGGATCTAAAAATCAAGTAATTTATATGAAAAAGTGTTTGCAATAACGTTTTCTGTCGTTCATAATGCAACATAAGGGCTCAGTTCTTTTCTGACGCGATTCAGCATTGAGCCATTACAGCCCTCTTGCCATGAACTGGTATGTCAGATACGGAGTAGATATTGTTCAAAAGGACCACAACCCATCAAACTCATCACAATGGCGACCC
Source organism: Rhagoletis zephyria (assembly GCF_001687245.7). Classification (NCBI taxonomy): domain Eukaryota; kingdom Metazoa; phylum Arthropoda; class Insecta; order Diptera; family Tephritidae; genus Rhagoletis; species Rhagoletis zephyria. Next base: position 50,968 of record NW_016159757.1, on the reverse strand, counting down.
GTTGAAAATAATCGATAGAAAATAGTTAAAAACGAAAGGAGACAATCTAATGTTAGTAGTATTTCGAAAATAATTGGCAGAGAGCAGCAGATACCGTCACAAAAACAGGTGTCCATATCCTAATGAGAGTGCTTAAATGTAAATGGTGCCATTCTGTTTATAATGAAGATAATTGAAAAAAGCTTTTTGCTTAATATAGTAAGCTGAATAAAGAAGATGACAAAACAGAAACCTTTTTTCTTAGGTTGTGTAATATGTTGTTATAATTATTTTCGGCTGACTAAAATTTTTCGTGTCCATTCTTTATGTTACACTTTTTGGAATCTTCATCTTGCATCAATAATGAGTGAATCGAAATATCTCCAAAGAAGGAATTTTTGGTACAACTTTACCAGAAACTATACATTTATATACTACGATAGTTGTTTAAAAATAAAAATGAATCATCCAAACTACTATTAATTGCTAACTCGTTTAGTGCATTGTTAACTAATTAATTACCGACCTGCATTAATTCACACAATAGGCTTTCAAGCAAGCCGTCTACAGGCGACAGAAAACGACAGTGCACTTACATACATACATACANGTCAAGCAAGCCGTTTACAGGCGACAGAAAACGATAGTACACTTACATACATACATACATTCCTATAAACACATGTTCACATGTAAAACAAGAGTGTGAATCTGAACAATCCAACAACAAAAAAACCAACCAAAAACAAAAAATAGCAAGGCAGGGTCAAAAAACAAAAAACTTGCTCAAGAAGATCAATACCACATTAATAACAATATCTATTAATCCATGTTTGTCTTGGAATTCATGCCGCCTGGTTCACTCAATTAAATGAACTCAATTTTTGTTGGTGCGCGGCTACAATAAAATGTCACACTTTTAACATTAGACCAAATGAAAATAAAGGCAATAATAAAGACAATAGCATTAAGAGGTTTGTTAGGCCTATCGAATTGGTTTCAATGTAAAATATATATTATGCAGACGAACACAACGACACAAAACCAAAGCAAATCTACATATTTGAAATGTGATGCACAAAAAATTGAAGATGCTCAATTTATGCAGCAGCCACATGAAAGGCAAGAGCGACCCCCACATTGTATATAAACTATGTAGATCATTAGGCCTATATCCAGTAAACCAATTCAATTCGATACTAAAACATCAGCGCGGTGTGTCGGGACAAACTAAGCGCGAAACGTCTAAGGAAAATTAAAAAAAAAACGCAAACGAAAAATATCAGCGCAAAAGGTGCTGAAGTGATTGTGAAGCTATTAAAATTTATTAAAAATATATTTTTATTAAAACGAAAATGCGTGTCCTGATCGTGATCGTCGCTATCTGTGCTATCGGCATCTATGCCGCTCCTCAACATGGATATGACTACGCCAGCAGCAGCAACAGTGTATTATCAGCACGCGCTGGCAGCAACGGTATCCTTCCAGTTGGCGGTGGTGGTGGTGGTGGTGCTGGTGCTGTTGCCAACGGTCAAGGCAATGCTCTAAACCATGGCAGCGGGCGCGGTGGTGACAAATATTTGCCACCCGAATCCGACCAACAATCACCACTCATCAATAAACAATTCTACACAATCTCCGCACCCGAAGATAATACACCGAAAGCAAAACATTTAGTTTTGGGCAAACCGCAAAAGAACTACCGTGTGATCTTCATCAAGGCACCACAACCCGATGACGTTAAGTATTCGGCTGAATTTGCACCACAAGAAGAGAAAACTGTTATCTATGTGCTGCACAAGAAGGGCGAAGATGTCGATGCGGCCAACATTGCCACACCAGCGCCAACCGTGCCGAGCAAACCAGAGGTGTTCTTCATCAAATACAAGACACCTGAGGAGGCACAACAAGCCCAGAAAGAAATTCAGGGTGAGTATTTAGAAGATTCTCAACCAAAGAGTAACTGACGATTAGGTCACAATACATAGAATTGAAAGCATTACAAAGGGGCTCGTATGCATGCTAATAATTTCTTTATAATTTTCAACTTTCAGATCAATACGACCAACTGGGCGGAAACAATCAATTCGGCGAGGATACGGCACCTATTACCTCGGTCGTTGGCGCTTTGGACAGCCTCAATCCTGATGGCAGCTATAATTATCGTCAAGTGAACAGCAACAGCGGCAGCTCTAATTTGTCTGACGCTCAGCAGCCCAGCTCACAACAGCAGCTCAGCACACAATATTTGCCATCTTTCCTAAAGCTTTAAAATTGAGATTTGACACGAATTTACGACCTGAATACCTATTTAGTTTTAGTAAGTAGACTTTTTNACAATTCGTGATTTGATGTTCTCGGGAAAGACCCAGCAGAATTTGCATACTTTTTTTTTGGTATTTTCTTATTAGTTTGGCATTCTTTTTACGTGGGATTCTTTTCGCTTGATACTAAAATAAGCTGCACCGTTTCGTGAATTCCTTTAGCGCAAAATGTATGAATATTGTTGCTGTTTATACAAAGTTTAGTATCAGCTATTAAGCTAATATTGGAAATACCCAGAATGAACAGCTTGTCATCATCCCTTAAATGTACATGGTTCCATAAAATATTTAGTAGTAAAATATTTGGTATTTATTTACAGTTTTTAACTCGGCAAATAATTTTTTATAAGAAATGGAAACAATTTTTTTAACCATTTCGATATTCCGCCCACCAGGCATGGAATCTGGGGACACTAAGTAGTCATACAAAACTTTGATCTGATCACATCTTTTGTACTTATTGGGCCACCGTGATAGGTACAAGTTATTTTTAAGCAAAAAACAAAACCGACTTCAATTCTCATATAAAAATTTAAGATTATCGTTAATCTCTTCATGATCCAATGATCGTATTTCGAATGGGGCCACCTGTGAAGTAACACCTTTCCTTTAAAAAATAATTGTAGAAATCAGTTAACGTGCTCAAAAGTTATGCGGTAACATATTTACATACATAAAAAAAAATAAGTGGCACAATTCAAAATATGGCATTTTTGAAATAATGCGCTAAAAATGTACACAGAGCTTTTATTCACCTTACAGCAAAAGTTGGAGCAAATTTTTGTTATAATTTGTTGAAAAAACTTAAGGTAAATTCTCCCTGCCCATATGATTAGCAGAAAATTTGAATATTATAAATTTTTGGATAATGGGCGTGGCGCTGCCCACTTATGACCACAAATGTGTATCTCGGTAACCGATTTACCACTTTCCACCAAACTCGGCGCACTTAAAAACCTTGTTACGGAAAAGCAATTTGTTGAAAATTATGCAAATCGCACTAAAATTACAACCGCTTCCCCTTATAACGGTAAATTTCAGAAATACGAAAACTCCTATATTTCAATAACTGAGGACGCTAATTTAGTTCAAGTTAATAGTTACGACAAAGTTAATAGTTACAACAAAAGTAGTTCAGTAGTACTTGTTTTTAAATGCGGCCGAAGGTCGCCTCCGCGGAAAAGTGTTCTGCGCAAAACTACTGTGGCCCCTGATCTAGTTTAGCCTAGGCAAAACTAGTTTGTTCTTAAATCGGGTTTGGCCGGTACCATATACATAGGTGTATCTCCAAAATTAGTTTCTATTCGTACTTATCTCCCTTAAAATAGTTATTTTCGAAAATATTACATATTTACAGATCATATCTCGAGGATATATAAAATTCGGGTTTCGCCCGTTCAGTACACGTTTTGGTGAAGCTCTAAAGATTAGTATATTTTCTACGTCAAAAATGTTTACCAAAATTTATTCGACAGGGCAGTTGTAGCTCTATCAGGCAAATTTTTAGAAGACATGTTGATCCTATAAGAATCTATGTATTTTGTTTACAAATTATCAGCAAAATGTAAGTGCGATTCATAAAACGTGACAAAGTGGCATTTTTGGCGAAATGGCGATGTTGCGAACAAAGTTGTATGAACGACCTATCCCAACTCCGGATTGCAAATGTAAAATTAAAAAAAAATGCCGCGCGTTAGAGAAAAGAAAAGTTTTTACAATTATATTTCGAAGCAGCCTCAACTGATATAATTTTTCTTTAAGTATTTGAAGACAATAAAAAAACATTTGTTTCGCGACTTTGACTTTGCAATGATTGCCAGCTGAAATACTATGGCAATTTCGCGATTTTGTCGCAAGAAAGTTTCCATAAAAAAGTAATCAGCTATGTCGCAAGGTGACAAGTGCGACATTGTCAACAACTTTACGACATTTCATGAATCCCACTATAATATTTGTCTGAACATTTGTATGTTTGCTCAAAACGCTTCATTACCATATTAGGTGTAGTTTATAAATAAGCATCAAAGAATACGCTATTTAATTTATCACATAAGACCGTTAAATTCAATTTTACGCTAATTTAAGCGGAAAAGTATTTGGGGCGATTTTTGGGAAAGATTAATTTTAGTTTGGCGGCAAATAAACGACGCTATAAGACATAAGGAAGGCGACAAACCAATGACTAAGCTGTGCCGCGCCATGCCGTGCCCGTAAAAACGCGTCTGAGTTGCGCTCAATACAGGCAGCGAGCTAAGAAGATTATGGGCTGGTTTCTCCAACTCAACTTAACTTAGTTAAGCCATTTTTTGGACTTAAGTCAAAACTTTAACTACTTTTTATTCAGCTTATTTTTAACTAAGTCCAAAAAATTGGCTAAACTAAGTTAAGTTGAGTTGGAGAAAGCAGCCTTATGAGTTGCGAAAACAATAGACGAGATGCGCTAAAATGCAATAAAATTCTTAGGTAAGATTATGCAAAACGGATACTACATACAAGCGACAAAAAAAAGCGTGAAACCATTTATTCGTTTCACAAAAAAAAAATCACTCAAAAAAAAAAATCACTCAAAACTAAATTGATAGCATTTGAAGTCAAATAAGGAGCGTTAAAGAATAGCAACTCGCTCAAGTAGGCGCCGCTGCGGTGCGGTGTGCTTTTTGGTACGATATACATATGTTGTTGTTGTTGTTGATGCTTCTAAGACAAATTATATACGAAATCAGAGCAATGCGTTTTACGCTCAACTTTTACCTCGAATTTGTCAACCGAACCGAACAACGTACGCCGGCGATCGATGCCAACGCCTTTGATCACTCCGCACGATGCGCGAAAATTTGCATTGATTTTGCGAATTTGTAGTGCGAAAAAGCGTAACAATTCGCATATAAAATGATAATGCAATTCAGACAGGTCAAACAGTGCAACCGTAACCCTCTTAAGAGGATCAACGCAGTGAACGAACAGAGTACAAAAGTGTAGTGTCTGTGTTTGTGTGAAAGAAACAAAAAGTCACCTTAGTTTTGTTCGGTCATTTTTTTTCCACAAAGGATTACTTCAGTTTTTACGCCATAACAATGCGCTCCTTCGCTTTACTCGCTTGTTTGGCGACCATTGCAGCCGTCAGTGCCGCACCACAATTACGATATGACTATGGAGCACAACCAGCGGCCAGCAATTTTGTGTCCTCAGCACGGGGTGGTGAGAAATATTTGCCACCGGCCACCACAACACAACCGCCCAGCGTACACAAACAATTCTACACGATTTCAGCGCCGGCGGATGATAATGAAAATTCTAAGCCAAAACATTTGGTCATCGGGCGCCCACAGAGGAACTATCGTGTGGTCTTCATAAAGGCACCAGGCTCTGATAACTCTAATCTCAAATTGTCAGCCGAATTTGCACCACAGGAAGAGAAGACTGTCATTTATGTGCTCAGCAAGAAGGATGATGAGCTGACAGCCAATGACTTTGCCACACCAGCGCCAACAGCGCCCAGCAAACCTGAAGTATTCTTCATTAAATACAAGACACCCGAAGAAGCGGCAGCAGCGCAGAAGG
>NW_016159757.1:26780-45004 GCF_001687245.7 Rhagoletis zephyria | reverse complement strand
TAACAAACTCCTGCCTATCGTGACTCGGCACAAAAATTTAAAATATTGGTTCCGTACGTCATGCGGACTGCGCCCCTCGTGCGGATGGGCGGGAATGGAGGGTAAAAACCGTTGGGATATTATTATTATTAGCGTTCCCAAGTTATTGCTGATTTAAAATTTCACGCCTATGGGATGCGCCACGCCCCTTATACAAGCTCATTCCTATATACCTTTTTATAAGCGCCTGCCATGGGTATGTCTTCATACCAAATTTCAAATGCATGTAACTTATGGTTGCGAAGTTATGGCTGATTAACAATTTACACCCATAGGATGTTCCACGCCCCTTTTACAAAAGTATATCGACAATATGTGTCTACGATAGATATGCATGTATGCCAACTCGCCTAATTTCAAAGTCATGTGACTTACGGTTTCGAAGTTACAGCACTCAGGTCGCTCTATATACACCAGTTAAAGCCCCATGAAAATCCATTCGGTAGTTCCGGAGATTAGTGAGTTTAAACAAACAAACAGACAAACAATTCACAGTTTTATTATAGTATAGATAGTTCCACTTTTCATTGAGCATCTAAGTCTATCGACAAACATTCCATTTCTTTTCTTTACTTTTATTTCCGTTTACTTATGTATATCTATTATTGCTTCTGTCGCGCATTAGAAAAGAATATTTCATCGAGTTGAATTCGAAGTTAAATAAATATTTATACACTTCAATTTGCAATGCAAATTCAAACTATTCTGTTTTCTAATTTACGAGCGCTAAGCGACCATTCGACGGAGCAAAAATCATTTCCCATTCTTAAAGCTATAAATATGAAAACGACCACCGTAAACTGCTGTCTGATTTTTTTTTTTAATTCTTTTTTTCGCAATAACAATGTCAAGGTTTCGAATAAAATATTCGATATATTTATTTCGCAAATTTATTGTTCTAGTGTGAAATGCTTTAAGCTTACAATACGTCACTTCCAATTGCGGATTAAGAGCGCGTTCTTCGTTTTTACGTCCGTGGGTAACTGCGCTTTAAGACAAGAGGAAAGAAGTAATGACAACTTCTTATTTATTTTACATTCGTACGAGGTTAGGTTAGGTTAGATTGAAACGGTGTGCGAAGAACTCAACAAGCAAGTAGAAAAATATATCGGTTTTATACCCATCAGATATTAATCTTTAAACCCCTTCTTCTTCTTCTTCATCTCCTTCATCTTCTTCTTCTTCTCCGTCTTCTTGTTCTTCTTCTTCTCCTTCTTCTTGTTCTTCTTCTTCTCCTTCTTCTTGTTCTTCTTCTTCGTCCTCTTCAGCCTCTTCGTCTTCTTCCTATTCTGTTTGTTTGGTGCTGTAACTGAAGCACGCCATTCGTTTCACTTTTGTGCCAACTCATGCCTATTGGAAATGCAGGGTAGGCAAAGTCCTTCTCCACCTGGTCTTTTCAACGCAGAGGAGGTCTTTCTTGTCCTCTGTTACCAGCATCGCGACCCGCGTATTCGCAAACGCGCAAAGGCCCGTAAATCTTTCGCACAATCTTTCCCTCGAAAACTCCAGATCTTTTCATTGCCCAAATTCCAAAGTAGCACTTGTTGGTAAAAGTGATTCTGATTAGAGGAGGGAGCAGGTCAACGAGTTTCCACGACAACAACGATCTATTGTAACAAACCTCCATTCCACTACAGGACTTGCTCCACGTATTGCAAGAAATCTAGCGAGGTCCTTTAGCTGAATGCGCTTTAGGTCGTGTGTGTCTAGGTACGGTGGTTCTTCGTTGCATAACCTACACTCAGAGTTAACAGTGGCCATCAAGTAAACCTGTTACAATTCTTACTTCATCCCTACTGAGGCGAAGGAGTTCTTCGGTTCTCCTTGTTGATATATCTGGAGTTAAAGATTTGACCTGCCTTGCTACCTTGCGTATTTGTCCAGTAATGTTTCGCTTTATTCTTCATTCAGATCAAGTGGTTTTGCCTAACGGAGCTCCATGGCAGACCAGTAATGGATCCTGGGCCTATGCATCCCTGTGCAGCCCCTTTTTTGGCAAGGATATCTGTCAGTTAATTGCCAATGGTTCTACAGTGTCCCGGTAATCATATGAGGTATACGCGGTTCCTGGATGCAATAATTAATACAAGCTGAAGGCAGTCCCACTCCAGATTTGAGGTGATCTCGTGCGCTTTAAAGGCGAGGAGCGTCGGTCTGCTGTTCCACTGTATGTAGAAGTGTTTGATGGTTGCTCCCCTTTCTACATACTGCCTCAGACATATTTCAATACCGTGCACCTCGGCCTGAAAGACAGAGTTACCTTGTGTCATGCTGGTGAAAAGGGGCCGTCCGCGTTGTGTGATGTAAACTCCTGCTTCGACGCCGTGGTCATTCTTGGAGTTGTCAGTATACCAGGTGCTCCGGGGTTTAGGTCGTTCGTTGTCCCAGCTGTTCCTTTCGAGGAAAAACACCTTGAAGTTTTGTGCAAACCCTATATATATATATATAACCCTATCCCTCCTTCTATCCCTCCCTGATTTAAAGGCCTTTTTAAGGAATCAACATTTTTTGCTGAAATGGCTTCCGGCGTTTCCGGGTACATTCTAATCCTCGGTTAGCCCCAGGTCCTGGGTGTAACCTGGGTTACATTCAAAAATGATAATAAACAGTGTTCTCTAACAGCAGGCGTCCAACGCAATAATAATCTGAAATTGCATAGCACAAATTTGTCAAATGCTTGACATAAAAGTGGGCGCCAAAAATTAATTTACTATTTCTTAATTCATAAAACTGATTTACTGCCGTAAAAATACAAAAACACATATTTTGTTTTGGGTTATGAGCAGGTCCAAAAACTTTAAGCCTTTGCTTGGAATTGCTTATTCAGCAAGCTTAATTTGATAAGCAAGCATATGTTGCTTATTTTAATGTATAAATCTAAGTTCTCAAGAAAACGGTTAAGGAAAAAATTGCACTATTTAGTTGTGTGAATCGTAGTGTCCGTGGAATTTCACCCTTTCCTCACCATAGTTTCGCTTATGTTCTTTGTTCACAAAAAAACTTTAGACAGCCGTAGTAGTAGTAAGCGTAGCAAACTTCTTAAGAACTTCGCACTGCTTACGAAAATTTGGCTAAATACATTTTTCTTGAGCTTTTTTTTATACTTACGCCTGCTATGTAAATATATCTAACTAGTATTATTAAGGAAGATTACTTTGTTCCAAACTGATAACCATAAGAGCCGCTTCATACGTTCCAGTCTCCCATCTTTTAATTTGTGACGTTATTTTAAATAATTACCTATTCGAGCATTGAACTTACGAGATTGCCAAGCTGCAGATATTTTCACCCAGTTGCCAGCCCTATTCAAAAGAAAATTACATAAGACTTCAAGATTTAGCAAAAGCTTGAAATTTTTCCTTTCAGCAATATTGTGAAAAATTGTGGTAACACAGTTACGATATTAGCATACAAATTCAAATAGTCATGTGCAGCAAGCGCGTAAATACGACTAATTGGCTACAAACAAACAAAAAATTGGCAGTTGAACTTAGTACCTAGTATGAATTATTAATTAATTCATCAAAACGGTGTTGTGAAGCAGAAGAATTAGGAGTTTTGTTTATTTAGCTGCTCTGCTGAGTTGGGTCTCTAAGTGCAGAGTGAGGGACAATCGCTCGTAATTGACAAGCGAAAAAGAGATCTCAAAAGCATACGCACTGACATTGAACTAATTAAATTGGTCAAAATACGGTGTGTATGTATGTTTGTAGTAAACGCGATGGTCTGTGTGGGCGGATGTCGTTATGACCGACAACATTTAAATGCACAAATTAAAATTTCGAATTTTCTCAGGCGCAAAAAGAGTGCTGACGCGGCTGAACATAGATCGACCGCTGCTGCTAAACTTAATAACGTATAAAAAAATATATCAAACTACATGAGCATACATACAAGCATACACTTTAACGACTACTGTTGCATGCAACATTAAACTTAAATTTTCTCAACACTCGCCATTTGATTTTCATTTAAAACGGTATTCACCTATAAATTGCTGGAGTCTTTCCAATTTAAACAGCAGTTTAAGACATTAATCAGACTTAAAAACAACTTGCATTGAGTGGCAATAGTCGGCACGTGATTTTGAACAAAAATAAGCGCAAGTTTAAAAAAATTATTATTTTTTTTTCAAAAATGCGCTTTCTTTTCTTGTACACCTGTGCGCTGCTGGCTTTGTCCACTAACGCTGCGCCTAATTTTGGTTACNTATCCGCACCAGAGGAGTCGGAGGAGCAAACACGCACCAAGCATATTGTCATTGGACGTCCACAAAAAAACTATCGCGTTGTGTTTATTAAGGCGCCTTCGCCAGAAAATGCCAATCTCAAATTGACTGCCGAATATGCGCCACAAGAGGAGAAAACAGTTATTTATGTGCTGAGTAAGAAGGATAATGAGTTGAATATTGATGAAATTAGTACACCAGCGCCAACACAACCCACCAAACCGGAGATATTTTTCATTAAGTACAAAACACCAGAGGAAGCAGCAGCTGCCCAAAAGGAAATTCAAGGTAAGTAACTATTGAAAAACCGCGAAATTTAAGTTGGAAATTTTCTGCTGGATTTCCACTTGGCATTAAATGGCAAAAATTGTAATGACAAGTTTGGCATTAAAAAATATTCATGTCATTACGTTACAAAAAATGTCATGAAATCCATTCCCACATGGCATTTTTTAAATGCCTTCAATTTTTTGTTATTTCAATACCTAGTGGAAATTCGACATAAGTCAAATGTTTGGCATAGTTTACCAACCCTAACCCATAGGTTACCAACCCTAGGAAAATGTTGCCGTTTTTTTTTATCAGCACTGGAATGATCGAGTCAAAAATTCCAACCGGGACCTGTAATCAGTGTTGCCATTCAGATTTTTTGTGTCACAACATCCTACCAGAAAAATTTGAGCAAAAAGCAAGTCCGACAGTGATTAATACTTTTTCGTTCTTCAAATTATAAATTCATGTGGTTTTAAAGGCTTTAAAAAGGGGCCGAGAACAAAAGGTATTATCGAAACCAGATATCATTCTCGTAGTTTTGTTACCACGAACGCTTAAAAATCATAACCGAAATGAGAACAAAACTTTCTGTAGCTTTTCCACAAGGGAGGACGTGAGAACAAAACTGGTGAGAACATTATCAGCCGGAATTGTATAACAAAACACTGGGGAACGTTCTAAAGCGAACCAACTGCGTGCTATTCTTTTGGGACCATTTTTAGGCGAACAAAATGGGAATACAAGTATAAGGAACTTTCTCTCGAAGAATAATTTGGAAACTAAAGTCTCAGAACTCTTCTGACAGCTCATATCCATAGTATTTTTCTCGTTTAGTATAGTTCTTCTCTTTCGCACGACAGTCGGGTATACGTAACCGGAACGACCCAGATTTATATCTGGCCAAGGACTGTCAGTTCAGTAACACTCCACAAAAACTCTTTGTGGAATCTGTATGCTGCTACAACAACAACAAGAAAAAAATCTTCGCTAAACTGTTCGCGAAGAATGGAAGCGAGTACAAAATTGTTCTCTTACGCTGCCTTGGTTTGAAATGCTTGAATATTAAAATTAATCAAAAAAGAACTGAAAGATAATTCTGCAAATTAGGTCATCGAAAGACTTAAGACTCGCACTTTTCTTGTACAGAAAATGAAAACTTGTTCCACAAATGGATAGCTCACTATAATGATAAACGATCTAGAAGTTGAAATTATATAGATTTCAGCTGGCTTACAACTAACAATCGTGGTTCTCACTGAAACGATTTTTTATACCAACTCGTAGACGGCCCTCTCATTCTTAATATTAAGTTCTCAAAACTTTTGTTCTCATTTCTTCTCTAGCTAAATGTTCCCAGAGTTATGTTCTTATTTCATCATCGATACTTTCGTTCTCTTTAGAAACTTAGTTTGATTCTCATTCTGGTCTTCTTGAGAATGTTCTTGAGAGTTTTTTCTCATTTTGTTCTTTTTGAGAGCGTTCCCGAGAGTTTTGTTCGCATTTTGTTCTTTACGGTAGCGGTACCAAACCTTTTGTTCTCATTTTGTCTCCTTTCAAGCTGTTCTCAATACTTTTGTTTCCGTTTGGTTAGTTTGCGGTAACGTTCTATATGTTGCATTTTCTTTTCGTGCAGAGTTAAACCAAAACCGGAACACGTTCTGGGTCTCTGGTTTAAAAAATATCAAGGATCGTAAAAGCAGGATTCATGCTCTAGAAAAAAAATTAATAAGAATTTTGTACTCCACATAAGAATAATCGGTTTGTGACCGAAATCCTTAATTTGGTTTTGATTTTAGTATAAAATTCTTGTTTTTCTTCTCAATGTACTTTAAATTTACACTCTGATCTCTCAGGTCATCGCAAATCAAAGAACTTCCACGTGGAATATGGCGATCTGGGATCCTTATACTTTGATAACAGCCGACTGATTTTCAATTCCTGCTCCGCTCTCATCCACGTATTAGAGATCTGACTTTATCAGCATAATTGCCATAAGACTAGTTTTTTGAAAGGTTCAGATAATAAGTAAAAGAAATAGGGGGCATATCACAAATGCTTTCCAAGAGTGTATTGATTCAAATCTCCCATTTGCTAGAAAATACTTCTCATCCTATTAAGTACTCATCTAGTAGCTCAATTTATAATATCAGTTTTTTTCGGCACAGTTATGAACACCTATCTTAATCTCAATATTGCTCCCCTTCGTACCCACGGCCGCCATTTCATCTCTTTTCTACCAACTTTTTATTTCATTCAAGTTTGGATTTACAGCCTACTGAGCACAAAGAAATTTCACTTCAAAAGTATTTCTGAGCTAATTTTTTCGAAACAAAATAAGATACCATACTGCGTCAACTCTAGCAGAAAGTAGAGCTCTGGTTAAAAACGACTTTACGGTTATTTGGAGAATGAAATAAAACCGAACCAATTATTATCCCTACTGAAGACGAGGAGATCGAACAGTTCTACCTACCTCCACTATCACGCCCAGACTTGTTCAAGGAGCGTGAACCCAAGTGCTTGAGGCGCTTCGAGTGTAGAAACTGACACAGAAAGTGGTCAATTGACTGTTTCTCATCCTCTCAGGGCAGCTTCTGCGGGGAGTATTTGTTGGTATTCGACACCATTGAAGCGTTTGGAATATCAGAGCCATATCTGACCATCTCATCAGTCGATTCATTCCCTTCAATATTACTATGTCCGGGAACCCAGCATAGAGTGACGTTGATGTGGCTCAGTGACGCCAACGCGGTGCGACATTTCCATACAATTATCGATTTCACGATTTTAGAATCTACTGCCTTCAGTGCATCTTAACTATCGGCAAAGATAGTGGATTTATTTCCTCTTTGCGACCGTACCATGGATGAAAATATGCAACGGTTGCAGGTGAAATATGTATTATGTTAAGCTCTTCCCGGGATGTGCTAATCACTGCTCCCGATATGTCAAAGCATGCGAGTCTTTGCACTTTTGCTGCTACTACCTTTGTCTAGAGCTCTCCACCATACTAAAAGAGCCGTATACAGTACATGTGATAGTACACTCCCTTGTATCGTGCGCCTGGTGGTTTTCCTTCTGACAGATCCTACGTCTGTGGTCGCGTCCATGCCACCATATGGCGCTGAATTCCATACTCAGAGAGTGTCTTGCATACCGCCTCCGTTCAAACTAGAGGACTGCATAAATTTATTCAAAACGGCTTATGAATTATTCATACATATACAAAACGAATGAATGATTTTGGCTTCAATTTTTTTTTTTAATTTGAGTGAATACCTGTTTTGATATATGTGTCGAAACAACAATATTGAAACAAAGTAAAAATAAATTGAATTGAAATAAATGATAATTTTTTTTATGAATGTAGGTATGTATGTATGAATTGCTGCGCTCCTATAACAATACGAAAAAACTTTTTTGTACGAAAAGACTATAACCGAAATAAGTTTGAAAGATTTGAATGCTTTTCATTCATTCATTCACATTCTTCCATTTGAAGGTAGAGAATTTAAAAGCTTATTCTCATTTCGTAATTTACGGCTCAGGTGTAATTTATAAGCAAATCATGCTGAAATCAAGTAATTTCGCTTTGTAAAGGAATGGGATAATTTATCGTAAATCAAGAACCAAATAAAGAAAAAAAAAAGATTTTTCATTTATTTTAGCCCCCACTGTTGAGTAAATTTGAAAAAATACCTAAAGGTATGCTACCATTTGTGTTTTGAAATCAAGTACAAACCACTCGTACCTGCTATAGAAATTATGAAAGGAAATGTGAACGTACTTAGTTTATGTGAAGTAATTTGATCGAAACAAAGTAATTTATGTTGTAATGTGAATATAATTTAAAACAAAATGTATATTCAAAACATTAAAAATTCCAAACGCTGAGTGTTTTGTACTGATAATATTCAAATCTACTGTACTCTGTCTGGCTAGAAGTTTGAATGAATTCACGCAGCTCTCTAGTTCAAACATTATTGCAGGCTCCTTCAATATCCAAAAAGGCAGCAAGCGTGTTTGTCTGTGACCATTGCCTAATATGCCGATCGATTAGTCTCTCCAGTGCTTTTAGTATGAATGATGAAAGACTTATCGGTCTGAACTTTATATACATATATGTAACCTAATATAACCTTCACCTCCCACCATGCTGCCAGTAATATACACTTTCTTAGCATCTTGCAAAAATGCTTGTCAAATGTGATACCAGACTCTCCCATGAGAATATTGTAGCATAGCGGGAGGGCGCAAGTTACTTAAGCACGCAATGTTTCATATTTTTGGGTGTTTGTTTTTTAATATATTGCTTAGCAACTAAGCGAAAAAACAGTAAACTCTGAAGGAAAGGAGGCCAGTGTTAATTTTAATTGATGCTTTTTTAGTTTTTTTCTATCTCAGTACCTATTTAGACTGAGCGAATCAAGTGATCACATAAGTCAGTTTCTCAAAACCTAAACTTTCGACGTCCTGTGACGTACAGTAAAAAGCGTCAAGTAAATTTTTCTACAACATTAACAATGTTTTTCATGATCAATATTTTTCGTTAATTTTTAATAAAACTATAGTTCATTCTACAACTAAAACCAAATAAATCAAAACTTCAAGCAGAACTCGTACAAATTCGTGGACATTTTTCATATTTTAAAAACTCATTTAAATTGCAAACGCTAGAATCAGAGCTTTTAGAAAAGTTTTGAGTTTCCTCGATTAGATCGACGCGCGTCGCTTAGTAGTTAAAAGCGATTAAAATTCTGTTGAAAATCGCCTATCTTGTCATTGTTTTGTATATAATTTCATTAGTTTCCTAGCTGTTGAAATTTTGCATTTAGGGTCGAGCTAAATTTTCTAACTTTTCTATAAAATTTGTTATTAATGTAAACTTTCGCTTTCCCTTTTTCAGAGCAATACGACAATCTTGGCGGCACATCAGAGTTCTCCGACGAAGGAGTTGCACCCAGTAAATCCGTTGTGGGCTCCCTAGACGGTTTAGCAACGAATGGCGGCTATGATTATCGCAAAGTGCAGAACGGCGGCGATTCACCGATTAAAACTTTTCTACAACCAGCGCGATTTTATTTCTAAGCAAACCAGCATTTTGTTAGATGAATTATTTTGTTATAAATAAGTTGTCTTTCCAGCATTTCAGTAAAGCTTTCACAGAAATATACACCAATGCTTAGTCAAAGCTTTCAAACAAGAGACTTAAGCTGCAAACTTGATGGGTAAAACACTATTTGTGTATTTTCATAAAAATCTATGAATGCGCTGACAAATATATGTACTTTTGTTTATTTTTTTCCTGCTAACAAACACTCGCAAAACGTATGTATGCTTTCAACCAATAAACAATTGATCGATCACATTATCAACAGCGTTTTATCGCATGCATGGCATGACATGGTTAAACATGTTTGGACATCGCATGTTTTATGTAAACAACGAATGCATTATTCATTTATAAGACTAAATTTTACTTTTAAAGTGGCATTCATCTCCCCTCTCTGGCGCTTCTAACTGCTTAGATAATGCACGTGAAATTAATTTGCAAAGAAACTAAAACAAGTTGGCCCTGTTCACACTTGTTATTAATATGGAAATTCGAAAATCATCTGCTTGATTTCGAATTGATTAATAGCTCCTTGGTAACGTGCACTTTTGTCTAATATATAACTTCCTCGAACGCATAGGTCACTTTTGCGACAGCTGCTTAAGCGCGAAACCCCGCCACCGAATCCCAATTGATTTTAAAGCTTTGATTGGCTGTCCGACTGCTGTGACCTAGCTGACTTATGGCAACGGATTCGTCACTGTAGCAAGCTAGTCGTTTGCACATTTTTTTCAATTTGCGAATTTTATGCAAATGTCTTTTTTGCAATATCTATCAATAGGTAGTATGTAGTACTGCAGCCTTGTTAGAGCAGCATAGACATTTTTTTTCTGCACGCGATATTGATTTTTTATTTTTTTATTTGAGGATAACCCAGTTTTTGTAATCCCCTTAGTTTTTGTTTTAAATCCGCCTTTACTACGGACTTACATAGTATGTACATGCATATCTATTCAAATTTTTTTTTTTTTTTAGCAAGCACCGCTGACCGCCCTTGTGCTCACGTTTGTGGTTGCCATGTGGCCAAATTTATTTAATTGCTAAGCGTTGATTTGACTTTTACGACTATGGTAAGGAGGAAAGAAATTCACCAAACTATGACAAAAACAAAAACCATTTAAAGTTGTTAACAAAGTAGCAACAATTGTGAATTAATCGTATTCGAATGAGTTAATTAACTATTTATGTTCAAAAAGTTTTCATGTCTAAACAAGTGTTGGCTTTTACGAGCATCATTATTTGCAAAATTTATAGACAGTTCATTAATAAAGTCTTAAATGAATTTGAGATATCAAATGAAGTCCAACCTAGGCACACGGTGGAAAGATACCAGCGCATAAAATGTAGGAAAGGAAGCAGAGTATAAGAATATTAGCTAACATACACACACTTTAAATGTATGTATACATAAAGGGGAAATGGGGGAAAAAATGTACATCCTACTGATGGAATATCACTTCATTTAAATGCAGAATCATTTCGGTGAGAGAAAAATTCGTGATCGAAAAACATTTGCCTATGTGCATAAGCGCTTTAAAAAGTTTTGTTGCACTTTGGAAATTGCACATGGGCGGTTCTATGGGAAACTGAACCTCAGTGCAAAAATTATTTTCTTTATAAAACTAACAAACGTGTGGATAAAACATTTCTAAAAATCTTGAGTCAACCAAAAAATAACAAATTAAAGGAATGTTTCCAGCTCTCAAGGAACAGGAAAAATTCATATAAAATGACGCACAAGAAATGGAAATCAAATTTTCTTCTATCAAAATTTCGTAAATCAGTTGGCAGCTCTCAAGAAAAAATGCTTCCATATTTATTTCTTCAAGAAAAAAGTTGTTGTAAAAGTGGTTATATTTAATTACAGAAGTTGAAGTTGTGTTTCGTGTTTGTTACATAATGTTAGAAATTCGTTGCAAATGTTCACCGCAATTGCAGTGCGGACTCGCCCTTTACCTTTGTGGTCAGCTGATTAAGTTAAGTGAGATTTTGACCAGGTTCGGTTTTCTTTTTTTGTTTATTTAATGTTTATAGTTTTTTTTTTTTATAAAAGTCTAGCATATTACATAACTAGAACCACATAAGTCCACATTTCAAACTGCGTACAACAATTATAAAAATTCAACAATCTTTAACAATTACACCCAAAAATTTAAAACTTTTTATTCAGAATTTTTAGAAAAATTCTAGGTATGCAGTTTTATAGTCCATTAAATTTAAGTGAAAAGAGAAAATTTCAAGACGCTAGAAAATCGCGTTGATTTTTAATCATCTTTTTGGTTGACGGTGCTAAGCATTTTCTTCTATGTAAAAGGCGGTATCCTAAGATAAAATGTAGGCGAATTGAACCCCTACTTGGCTTCTTGTATTTTTTTAATAAAATAAAAGGTTATTTTCATATAAAAATGCATACGTATCCCACCCGTGCCAGACATCAAGTTCACACAGAAAAGTGAAATAAATTCACGGAGTTTCCGTAAAATATATCTGCTCCAAAAAGCAGATTCTTTTTTTTTTGTCCCACCCGTGACAGAATAAATAACTTTAATTTCTTACAATAAAAGTAAGCTGGAATTTTTTTCATATTTTATAATAGCTCATATAATAATACTTTATACTTAAATTTAAGCAAGACAGAACATTTTTTTTTGTACAAATGTCCCACCCGTGACGCTGGAATCGCCCGCATGCAAATCGAAAATGTGAATGATCTGAACTATTTATTCAGGAATTACCAAAGACATTAAATCATTGAGGAATTTATTATGTGTGACCTCTTATTCAAAAAATCCTCGTACTACATAGTAATGCACGGTAAAATGTGTTGTTGTTTAATATTTTAGCAAGGATTCCGGTGTGGCTTAGTGTCAAAAGTTGTGTACTACCACCTCTTCCTATCACCTGGGTTTGAACCGGGAGTGAAATTTCTCTTGATTAATTTCTTAATCGTTCCATAATAAGAATAGTTATATGTTGTTTACTGAAATTAACATAACATAACATAATACTTGGTTGAGTGATTTTTAATTGATCGCAAATCAAGAACTCAATTTTATTTGTGATATGCTTCGCTGAGATGAGGTGAGTTTAGATAAGGTGGGTGAGTTGAGTTGAGATAAGGTGAATTTATTTTATTGAGTTGGGGCGAGATGGGCTGAAGTGAGATGAGGTTTCGAACAATGGAAAAATCATGTCAAAACCTGGGCGAAACTGGAATGTTTGCACCTATGTACTTTTTAAGTGCAAGAGTGGAAAACAGAAGCCAAAAATTAAAAAAAAATTTCAACACATTTACTGATTGGGCTCATAGCTTTTGTGAGTTGTAAACGTTATAGTGGTCCAATCTTCTCTATATTTCATATTTAAGCAAAAATACTTACACTCGCTCTAGCAAAAAATTGGTAAAGCCTAAGCGAGTTTTGCTGAGCCCTATAAAGTATGCCACTCGTTTCTCTGTTCTGCCAACTGACGTCAATTGGAGTCCTTTTCTGTCTGATTTTTACAACGCAGTTGCGGCCTTTCTCTTCTACAACCAACGGTGCTAAGTTGAATACTTTCAGGGCTGACCAAGCCATCAACTATACTAAATCTACATACATGTATGTATGTATGCATGTATATATTCTTACAATATCACGCAAATGCAAATGATTTAATGCAAATAACTTTTCCATTTTTAATTTGTTAGAAATAAATATGAAAAAATAGAAATATTAAAAAAAGCTTTTGTAATGCAAATTTCCAACCACTTCAAAGTAATCACCACCAACAATGGCAAACGTAAAAAGCAAAACCTCCAAAAAGCAAATGTCGTATCCTTAGTTGTTTTGCCGATCCCATTGTTTGTGCTTAACACAATTCACATTTTTAATAAATTCAAACTACAATAAATTGACAATTTAATGGCAAATGGTAAGTAATTTAAGTTGGGTTTTTTGTATAATTCCACCATGAGTGATCATTGTGTAAATTTAATAACAAAGACTACCGGTGTTGAATTCGATACGACTGGCTATATGCGGCGGTAAATCTGAGGAATAAGCAAATACGAGTGTTTCGGCCTTGGCATTCGCATTCGGAATGCTTTAATCTTATGGTTGGCAACGAGTTAAAGGAATACAATTTTTTACGAAAATATTTGTCGATTAGTTACTTTTAATACAAAAAGGCCTTAGAAGACAAGAAATATATTTGAAGTCAACTTATATGTACATATAAATATATGGTGGGCGAAAATGTAAATAGGGAAGAGACATTTTAGCAAGTTTTGGCAATTTTTTTTTTAAGTCATACCATCGTTATCTCTATAAAAACCATGTTGCAAAAAATTGGCGATTTTCAAGAACAATTTTTTTATTACTTACTAATATTATAAATCCGAAAGTGGGTTTCTTTGTTTGCTACGCTTTCACGCTTTAACTACCCAACCGATCATCATGAAATTTTGTACACTCCTGTCATTTAGCCCAACTAATATAGCATACATTTAATCTCGATTAGAAAAGGGGGCGTGTCTCCTCCCATACAAACGGAATTTTTCATACTGCATTTCTCAGGAAATACTTTTGGTAGGTTACTGGAACTTTTTTTTTTTTTTTTACAAAAAATCAAATTCAACTTCAATTAAGGGAGTTATTTATTTGAAAATTATATTAAAAAAATGGATATCAAGAGGCTTAAAAAAGCTATAGTTTGAATGTATCTTGAAAAGGGTTGCCACCTGTTTGAAAAATCAAATTTGAAGAAAACTTCCTCTTCACTCCCTGGCGATATTTAGTGAATCTGCCGCAGAAAGTTTATAGTATGACTTTGTATGGGAGGTGCTGCTCCAAATTAAAAAAATAGATATTTTTTTTTTTTTTTGTGTGTGAAAGCAAATCTCACCAGCGCCTATCCAAAACTGAGATTTATTTCCGGCCGGGTAGGTTTGCATGCTTTGTGACAAGCCTCGCAGGATGCAAAGAGTTAGCAACGATGCAAGAAACCGTCAGATTACCAATTTTCGGCCCTAATTTCACTCTTTTATCTAAACAAAGATTTGCTTATAATATGTAGACAAATTATACTTATGTTTTTGCAAAAATTATCAACAACAATGTACAGTTTAAATTAATAACAATGGCATTACTACCTATAGATATTTCGCGCATTTGAATTCAAATAGTCAGCAATATTTGCGGACCAACATTTTTATGCAAACGCTGAATAGACATAGACATGAATAAACTCTCCTATCGAATGTCATAAATAATATTTATGAACAAAAGAAACGCTTCGAAATCAAGCGGCGTTTATTGTACAATAAATTTGTGAAATTTATTTTAAAAAAATTTAAAAAGTTTAACATATGTCTGTGCATACATATGTATATTATAATACTACATACATAGATAATTAAAATTTGCAAATTGTTATAGCAGCGCACGCATAATATTAATGGGAATATAAGTGCTGAATTTAGCGTTTGACGTAGTGTTTTCAAGCGATAGGACGAAATACGTACTTACATACATACATACTACGTATTATAATAAAGGGTGTTCCCACAAAAGTAATTGAAATAATTTATCATTCGTGGTATATACTGTTTATAGCCAGGAATTGAAAATAAGCATTAAATACAAAGATTTTAATTTTTAGATCATTGCAAAGCCGTTATTGTTTTTTTTTTTGTAATAAAGAATAATCATAAAATTTTTATTTTTAATTTTTCGAACAGAAAAGAATCGTTATTTTTGGATTTTCATTTTGTTCGATCATTTAGCACCTTTATAATGAAGACTGCATTTTGAAGATCTTATGATCGAAAAAAATAAAATCAAAAATAACGAAGCTTTCTTATCCGAAAAATAAAAATTATAAAACTACAATTAGATTTGATCGGAAAAATATAAGTTCTTTTTTAACGGTTAAATTATGACTTTTATTATAAAGATCATAACCGTTAGGGTACCTGTTTATAACACGAATAAACAATAATCTGAAGAAAATTGATCACTCCACCTCTACGTTGATGGTTGAAAACTAGAGAGCATGATAGGAGGCGGGTCTTCCGCAGCCCAGCTGGGGCTGGAAAAATCATATTGCCTACACAAACACAGCAGCGACTTCCAAGCTGAAATTGCTGCCATACAATCTTTACCTACTCAGACGACACTCAAAGCGCTTGGCTCGATCACTTGCAACTCAAAAACCGTAACGGAGAGGAGTACACATCCGTTCCAATTTCGCAGCGCTGCAAGGATGTAGGCATCCTGTCGCTGCCTGCAAGATCATTATAAGTTTTCTATCGCATAAGGAAGCAAGGGACAGGGGAGCACGTCTCACCACTTGCGGAAATACAAGACTGATATGGCCAAAATGACACGAGAAATGGTCGGCAGATATCTTCATGCTGGGCAGATACGACTTAGTCCCAGCCATCGGAAGGCACGCGAAGAGTTTAGGGGTTCCCCATAATGATTTCTTTAGAAGATATATAGTTATTAAGAGAAGCGTTACGACATCTGTTATGCGAATGAGCCGCAATGGTTTAAGTAGGAGGGTTCTACCGATCCGTGTAGCATCACAAGCGGCCCATAATCTGGTGTTGTCACTGATAGCCCCTTCAACCTAACCTAACCTAACCTAACACAAAACAATGTGTTTGAAAAACAGCACTCAGTCTGCATGCCGCCCAGTTCTCTGTTTTCATGATAGCTTTAATATATTTTTAAGGTCTACTTGGTCTATAAGTAAATCGAAGCAGAATGCTGGGGTCAAAGAGCCTGAGCTCTGTTGCTCACTCATCCTCTTCAAGGCAGGAAGAGCAAACGTTATCGTATAACTAAGCCGATCAGAACCAGGTGTTTATAACACGAGTAGAGACTACTCAACAGTCCCATCTGCTCTATTAAAGCAAATACCAAGCAAGACCCTCTGGGATTTTGGTCAAGATGAGTTTTCACCACCTGCAGTCCATCGAAGCCTCTCAGTAATTGCTGGACAAAATATTCAGCCAATTGTTAACGGTTGCTTCGATAGCGGAAGTCGAAAGAGCTATAACTGTTTGCAAACCAAGGAATGCCTAGTCTGAGCCTCCTCCCTCCGAATGGTCTGAGGTCTGATGTTTCATTACCAGGTACTCCCGAGTGACCTGGCACCCAGAGTAAAACAAGTTCGTTATGTTTTCCAACATAATTTAGTCGAGACTTGCATTTCCGAACTGGTTAGAAGGCACGTAAACTCCTACGCCGACACCACAGTTCCAACGCTATTGATTGAGAGTTTGTCCCATAACACCAAAAAAGAAAGGCAGAGCTGATAATGGCNCCGGCCGAAATGCTCGAAAAAGTTGCCCAAAATTGGACTTTCCGAATGGACCACCTAAGACGCAGCCGCGGTCAACATTTAAATGAAATTATCTTCAAAAAGTAAATGTCATGGACCAATCTAACGTTTCAAATAAAGAACCGATGAGATTTTGCAAATTTTATGCGTTTTTTTTTAAAAAAAAGTTATCAAGCTCTTAAAAAATCACCCGTTACAAAGGTAAATAAGCAGAATTCCTTTGAAAACCGAACCGCCAAGAGCTTACTCAAGAAATCTACTTATTGTATTGCAGACCTTTTTTGTTTGACTTTGGTAGCTTCAATTAGGTCGCTGCTACTTCACTGGCAAACTTCCCGGCACCCTTGTTGTAGCACCCTGCCCCTAGCGTAAAATCAAAAAGCTGCCGCCACTTGGCACAGCGACAACACGCACTTTATGAATTTGCCATGCTTCATTAAATCCGTTGAATTATTGACAATTTATACCAGTAAAACCCAAAATAAATAAAGTTATCATTGAGGCAAGCATACCAGCAACAACAATTTAAGAAGACTCGATTAATAGCAGTGGACATTGGTTGGGTAAGGGCGAAGAGCATATAGTATACGATTCGTTGGCTACGAGTTGTTAGTTTCTTGCCTGGTCAGTTGTTAGGCCACCTAAGCAGACGATTTGGGCTCTCAAGTACAAAGGGCACATAAATCAGCAGCCACCATTTGCTAAAAGGCCATTTAACGTAGGCGCTAGTTGGAACTGAGTCAGCGTTAAAAAAAAAAAAGTTTATTTTCGTTGCTACCAATGTGAATAAATTAAGCCCAATTAAATTTTATTCTTATTGAATACAAAGACAACAATAAAGTCAGTAATTTTCAGGCTACAAAAAAAAAAAACATGTATTTCCAACGCTAAATACGCATAGGTACATATGTATATATATAAGTTGCTGATGTTTCGATATACATAGGTGGTCTAGCAATGGCACTTGTTGGAATTCAGCTTTTGAAGGTCATTAATGCATTCCAGATGTGCTGCAATGTTTATGCAAATGAAATACTACCAGGTAGTAGTAGCAGATACATATACAATAGAAGAAAAACATCTGCAATGATATGCCTATTAATACCAATTTTCATGGTAAACGAAGCGAAACAAACAACCGAAATAGCGCCGAATTGAATGTGTAAACAATTTTTAGATTTAATCAATTCAAGTTCAAATATGTACATTAGGGCGGGTTGATTTGTATGGATGAAAAAAAAA
>NW_016159757.1:21115-22570 GCF_001687245.7 Rhagoletis zephyria | reverse complement strand
AAAAAAAAATAAAAATCGTATAGCAAAAACGTAATCTACATTAAATTCTAAGAAAATTCTCTGAAGAAACCATGGGTCTAAAATCAAACCTTAATCAGCGCCTCTCGACTTGAAAATTTTTTTCCTCTTCTTTCGCTAAAATTATTATTTTTTTTTTTGAAATATATTATGTTTTATTATATTATATTATAGTTTATGCAATACAGGTTTTGTATTATTTATTAGAAAATTTTTTTTTTATCTTTGTTCCTTATAAAAATATTAAATATAAAATTATATACAAACTTTTTTACTTGGGTGAATATTTTTTTTAATGAAAAAAAAATTTTGAGTGTAGAAAAAATATAAAGTGCAAAAGAACTACCTTACTAAACAATTTTATTCAGAAAATTCGATTTCTTTTTGGAAAAACCTATTTTTTCTAACATTTATGTTTTTGGCAAAGGCGGCCATATAAATTTTCAAGTCGAGAGGCGCGGATTAGGATTTGATTTTAGATACATGGTTTCTTCGGAGAATTTTCTTAGAATTCTATGTAGTTTACGTTTTTGCTATACGATAAAAAAAAATCAACCCGCCCTAATGTACATTGAACAATGCACGCTCGCTGCTATCGATAAAGCCACAATTTCCATTATACACAGATAAATTATAGATTTAACCGCAAAATTACAACGTTCAAGTGGTTGCTGAAACTAAGTAGCTGTTACTAACCAATGACACTGATGCCACCAAAAAAAAACTGGCATACAAACTACATACATATGTACGTATGTAAATGCATATCAACGTGCCTGCGTGATTGTTAATTTAAAAATTTTGACCGAAATCCTATTTAAGTTAAGATATTCAACAAAGGCAGTTAGCTGCCCACAGATTTTCACGCACAACGTGATAAAGAAAAAAAATTGTGTCACTAGCGAGAGGTCGTATTCGTTATTTAATTTATTACTAGAATTTGCCCGCAGCTCCGCCCGCGTGAATTTTATTTTAACGTTATGATTTCAAACGCAAAAAATATTGAACCAGATAAATATTTACTCTATATCACCAATTTTTTTTTTCAGCGAAAAGCAAATATGAAAGTAAATTTTAATTTGTAACTTTTATGCAAAATTAAAAAAATAATTATTATTTTTTAATTTTATATTATATGTCTAGATAATGGTTATCGAAGACTTTTATTTATAAATTTATTTATAAAAGTCATCAATAACAAGTAAGGAAGTCTAAGTTCGGGTGGAGCCGAACATTAAATACCCGGCGGAAGTATTAAATATATGTTTTTTCACCTTTCCGAAAGCTACCGCTAGATGGTAAGCCGGGGTGTATCAATTTTGAGTAAATTAGCGTCCTTCAATTTCGAAATATTGAAGTTTCAAGCATTTCTGAAATTTACCGTTATATGAAAAGCGGCCGTAATTTTAGTCCGATTTCAATAATTTTCAACGTTTT
>NW_016159757.1:10842-20910 GCF_001687245.7 Rhagoletis zephyria | reverse complement strand
TTTCGCCCATTTTCAATACCAACCTACCTTGGATTAAGGGAAACCTACATACCAAATTTCGTTGAGATATCTCAATTTTTGCTGGAGTTACGATAACACGTACGGACGGACAGACGGACGGACAGACAGACAGACAGACATGGCTTAATCGATTTCTCTATTCATTCTGAGCATTTATGTATACATTTGTCTATATCTATCTCGATTCGTTTTGGCTGTTACAAACAGCCGTTATGTGAACAAAATTAATATACCCTTGTGCACAAGTGCGCTCGGGTATAATTAAACAAGCTACATGTTTTGGACGGTGGCAGGTAACAATATCAACGAAAATAAGGTCAATGCCACTATTTCGCATACTGGTGCGAAATAAAGTCAATTGACATTATTGCTTTTTTAAAAGCGAAATAAAATCCACTGACATTATTGCTCTCTTGTTCCCATGTTTATAAATTTTATCCATCTTGTTATTTAAATTTTAACTTTTTGAACACAAAGGTGGCAACCTTCTTACAAAATATTTTCGCTTTCTTACAACTCCATCGTGGGACACACATAACAAAATTTTTCATTTGACTCGTTAGTGGCAAATATTTTTTTGAAAGAAAGCTTCCTGAAACCTACCTCGGTTTACATCGACATTAAAATTTTTCCCTTACCTTGTTGTATAAACTGATTTTAGCTGTTTGAATATATTTACGTATATATATATAACGATGAAAAAAATTTACTTTTATATGGAAGAACATGCGCACACCCTCTAAAAAAATATTAAAAATGTTTAGCGACTTCAAACTTGCATTTTATTAAACCATCATTGATTTCTAAGAAACTTGATTTAAAAAATCGAAATTTTGTTTAACATTTCTTAAGTTCAATTAATTTTTGTGTACTTTGTGCAAGCTTTGAAACTGTAATTTATGCGGTTTCTGATACAGATCGACCCATATTTTAAAGAAAAATTATTAACAATAAATAAATAAACATAAGTTACCAGCATCATAATTTTAAATTTTACTGCTATTATTTGACTCGTAACTGTATATGTGTACATATGTATGATTAGAAACAAATCTTGGATCCCAGTCATAATTCGGTTGACATGGAATTTTCTATATGGGGCGTTCCATTTTCCGGAGAACTAATGAGTTTCATGAGTTGAGTGTACATATGTATGATTAGAAACAAATCTTGGATCCCAGTCATAATTCGGTTGACATGGAATTTTCTATATGGGGCGTTCCATTTTCCGGAGAACTAATGAGTTTCATGAGTTGAGTGTACATATGTATGATTAGAAACAAATCTTGGATCCCAGTCATAATTCGGTTGACATGGAATTTTCTATATGGGGCGTTCCATTTTCCGGAGAACTAATGAGTTTCAGATTTTCTCAATACTTGGCCATTTTGTTGTATTTAAGTATAGCAAAGAGCTTTGCAAAAATCCAGTTATTTTGCAAGATATTGTTAATTAAATCTAGAAAAAAAATGATATTTATAAAAAAAAATAAGAGAATACATTGAATTTAAAAATATTTAACTTTTTAAAATTTTTTATAATTTTTTATAAAATTACACATTTTATTTTTTTTTAGGTATGTATCTGTCCTTTCTGTTTATCCTTTACTTGCTCTTTGAGTTTGGATAATCGCGGCTCAACTGTATTTTTAGTTTCCGCTAAAAGATGTTAAAATATAAAAGCCGGATTTAAGAACGCATAATAAGCGACCACCATAGCGTTTGCTTTAATTTACATACATACATACTATATGCACAAAGAGTTTCACTCAAACAGTATTTTATGGCAATACACTTTTTTTTTTTTGTCGCGACAATAGTCTCATTTTGTGTTGCTCCAGTTCAAGAGAGTGTTTTGAACTCGTTCACCGCTCTGCATACACACAATACGAATTAAGTAGCGTTTAGTTGAGTCTTAAAGATTATAGGAAGCGAAATATTTTTTAGTAGCGAAGTATTGTTGGTGTTTATCAGACGGAAAAATGCTTTCTAAGTCGTTTTCGAAACTTACGTGACGATTAATTTCCATACATAGAAGGTACTAATTTATAGTAACAGTGTACACAGAGAGGATTAAACACTTTTTAAATACAATTTCAGAACGAAATATGTTACATACTATTTCATTTTTCAACATCACACGTGCCGTACTGTACCTGGAGGTGACCTGAGTTATTTCTTTGACTTGTAATAACTATGAAGGAGCTATGAATTAAGCAATTGAAGAAGGTAAAAAATCAAATTCAACAAGTTATTGAGTGAATTTTTATAAACACAAATTATTTTTACATGCGGCAGTAAGTACGAAAATACTATTTACAAATAATCTGGGTATGCATTTCATGATGCTTTGTTGACATTTAGCAGGTACTCAGATCTAGCGAGCAATAAATTCGTGAAAATACATGCATACAAAGTATTTACATACAATCAAGAATTGCAAGCAATTAGGATTACAAGGTGCTACCGAGCGTTCGGGTTCAGGTTCGGTTACCGACCAATTCGGCCATGAAGTTCGTGTTCGGGTTCGGTTTGGTTTCGTCCAAAATTGGCCGAGTAATTTGCCCGAAAAGTTTATTTTTACATATAATAAACATTTTTTTTTTTTTTAAGTGCCTCTGTGGCATTCCTGTAATTCGATTTTATGGCTTTTTCATGGCAACTTTCTTGTTTCTTGTCGTTCTTTTAATTTTATTTCCTTCCCGAAATTTCAATGCCCGATAACACTTCTTGTATGTTAAGTTTGCAAATTTGCCTTGTATTTCAATGTTATATTGAGAAATTTTAGTTCCACGTGTTAACAGCCAGAAAGAACTTTCTGTCACATTTTGAAAATCAGTTTCAGAAATAAAAATTGCTAAATGTGACTGCAATTGCAACTTGCTCGTGCAGCACTAGTAATTTTTATTTCTGCTGCAAGTGCAGTCAAACTAATCGAGTCTTGCCGTGTGAAAAAAAAGTTCGAGTTTTTGAGAAACAATGCTTTTAATTAATTAATTTGCGGTATATAATGCTTATGTAATTTTTACTGTAAAAAGTTCGGTTCGGGTTCGGTTTCGGCCGAACTTCAAGAACAAACCGAGTGTTCGGTTCGGTTTCGGTTTCGGCTAAAAACTCGAGTTCGGTCGGACACTAAAAAAAAGTCATGAAATACAACCGAAACAAAATCTAGTGAAGGTTGTAGCTATGCTCGAGTACAACACGAAAATATTAGGTCCCGTATAGTTCCTTAACCCTCTATTCTAACATAATCTTATCTAACATAATATCAAGGTACTTGACATGGGGCAGAGTAGTGACGCTGTGTTCGCCAATTTGTATGGTGACTCCGTTTTCTGCTCCGCAAGCTTAAGGCTATTTTTTGAAGCCACGATTGTACAGATTCTATGGCTTTATTGCCTTTCTCGCAAATTTCGCTTAAATGTTTCGCAGGAACCACTACCGCGATTTCATCCGCAAAACCAATTAACTCTGTCATCTTGGGTACTTTGAGGCGAAGAACTCCGTCGTACATAACGTTCCAAAGTAAAGGACCAAGCACTGGGCCCTTCCCCTTGCACGTTACCATTGCTGCATCGCAAGCTACTCGAAAGTTAACCATTAGCTGGGAGGCTATTGCGTTTGCCGATCCTGTATACTCTGTTGGTATCATCGTTTCATTCAAAACGTCGACGTCTAAGGTGTTAGTATTCCATCCGCGGTGTTTTTGGCACGGTTGTCAGGTATAAAAACAGCATAAAACGGCGCAAATGTTGATCACCTCGTAATGGGTAACAAATTGTTGTTTGGTTTTCACAAATCACTAACATATTTTTAATATAAATGTTTTTAATCCGTCTTTCGCAAAATGTTGCATTTTAACACCAGGCGCAGCGCCGCTGGCTTTTGTAATAAGGCGAATAATCGAACACCCCAGTGGAATGCCATTGAATCAGATATCAATAAGATTTCACTGAAAATATCTAGATTATTTGGCTGAACTTCACTAACTGATAAGGTAAAGAACAATTCGAATACCTTAATACCTTCCAAAAGTTCAGTGTTTAGAAAAAAATCGGTTGTTTTTCTGTACCCCAGTCTAAAATTGTGCTCGGGACAGATTTTGGTTTGCATTATGGTCAGTTGTTTGCCACTTCAGTCATCGATGGAAGTTTATATCAAATTAACACTAAACCGAGAAGTCAATGGTCTTTTTATTTAGAGGTAGATAAGCTTGTTTCCTGAAGAGTGGTAAAATAAAATAATAGAAATGCAAAGCTGTAGAGTTGATGCTATTAATCTTTCTACTAATTATCGGTACACATGTATTTCCTCAAAAACAATTTTTTTTTATTTTATTGCATTTTCAGATGCAGTGGCGTAAAATCAATAACCGATGACCGTTTGGCAAAAATAATGTTAAAATGAAACTAGTTATCTGAACACAATAAGAAATGACTAGAAGACCGGCTACGGTTCGAAAATTCAACAAAATAAATGATTTTCGAGAAAAACTATATAGTTTTTCAAATGCATATTGAGTTGCTGAATTCGCGAAACCGCGCTATGTCATATTTGCATATCGAACAAAGCAATTAAAGGAAGTTGAACGAAAATGCAATGAAATACGATGAAGATACTTTGATTAATGTGCGTATTCGCTGATGCAAAAAATGATTAAAACAAATAGCTGTCGAAAACCTTTAACCTTCCGCCCTGCCACCGTCATTGCATTATACTTTTGCCATGCAAATACATGAATCGGTCAATGCGTTTGGCGAAGTATTAATTAGCTTTTAACAATTAAGGTGTCAAACCGCCTGAATAGATAATTAAAACAGTACTCTACAGCCTGCAGAAGCAAGTAACAGCAAAAAAAAAACAAAAATTTAAAGTTGTTTGAACATGTCAGTCAACAGACGCGAGCGTCATAAGCAACCAGAAGTGCGGGGCGCTTTTTGGAAGTAAGATTAAGAAAACTATTATAACAATCTATGTATTAATAATGTTTGGCATTTGACAAGGAAAAAATTGGCTGGGCGATGAATGAGCGTGCGTGCCAACGGTTTAGTAACTCTCGTAATTAAGCGCCAATTAATCAGCAAGGAGATTGAAAGGCCAGCAAAAAACTCAGCGTCAGTAAAAAAATTTAGTTAAATATGTTTATAAAAAATATAGTTATTAAATTGTTGGGCGTATAAATATGTTTTTAGTTTTACCTTTTCTAGTTTTCAAATAACTGGAAGCCCAAAAGCCGGTAGTTAATTGGCAATGATGAACCAGTAGGCTATCTGCATGATCTTTTAACTATAAAAACCAAAATCAGCTGGACCGAAGACATCAGTTTCACTGCGGACAGCTAACAGTGGGAATTTAACGTTGAGGTTAAACAAACAAACAATTCGTCAGAGAATGCGTCTTTTTTTGGTAATTTATCACTCTCGCACATCAAAAGGATTAAATACGAATTAACAGTAAACACACCTCACTCTTCTTTCCCCCACAACATGTTTAGGTACTTTGCTGCTCGTTGGCCGCCATCGCCCATGCCAAACCACAAGGATACAATTATGGTACTGGCATCTCAGGCGGCAGCGCTAACGTCGGCCGTTACCAAAGTAGTGGAAACTTGGCTGGTGGACTGAGCGGACTTGGGAGCAGTTACGGAGGCTTTGGTAGCGCCAGCAACAGTGCACCAAGCTTTGGTAGCGCCAGCAACAGTGCACCAAGCTTTGGACACTACCAAAGCGGTAGCAATGGCATCAGCAGTGGTGGTGGTTTTGGCAGCGGCATAAGCGGAGGTTTCAGCGGTATTGGTGGCAGCTCCTTCAATGCTGGCTTTGGTGGACGACAACAATCGGGCGGTTTTGAAACTCCCCTTGTACACAAACAATTCATAACCGTTTCAGCGCCAGAGGATCATGAATCGCTTGAGCAAAGCAAGCATTTCGTTATTGGACGCCCACAAAAGAACTATCGTGTTGTCTTTATTAAGGCGCCATCCTCGAGCTCAGCTAATGTCAAATTGTCTGCGGAATATGCGCCACAAGAAGAAAAGACTGTCATTTATGTGTTGTCCAAAAAGGACTCCACACTCGAGGTCAACGATATAGCCACACCCGCACCCACAGTGCCCGCCAAACCAGAGGTATTCTTTATCAAATACAAGACCGAAGAAGAGGCGCATCATGCGCAACAACAAATTCAAGGTAAGTAAAAGCAACAAAGTGTAATAAATACTACACTAACTAGCTACTATTAATGGCGAATATTTTTCTGCTTACAGCCGAGTATGATAAAATCGAAGGCACATCCGAGCACACCAATGGCGGCATTGGCCAACAACAATCGGTTGTTGGTATACTGGATGGTGGCGTTGGTTCAGCCAGTGGCAGCCATGGCGTTGGCGGTGGTATTGCTGGTAGCAGTTATGGCTCTGGAAGTGGTGTTGGCATTGGTGACATTAGTGGTAGTGGCTTCGTTGGTGCTTCCAGTGCAAGCATTGGTGTTAGCCAAAGCGGTTCCGGTTCAAGTGGCGCTAAATCATCCACCTACTTGCCACCATCCAAAGTAGTGTAAGAGGCCAAAAATTTAGCGTTTTTTCAGATTATTTTGTTATGACAAGTGGATTGTAGAAAAAAAAATGTAAACAACTGAGATTACTTAAAAAAATTATTGTTAAAATGTTACTCAAATAAATAAACGATATTCCTTTTTTGAATAAAAAATACTTATATGTATATTGGAAGTCCTAATATATAACTAAATTGTTGGTGATTTTAAAAAGTAAAAAAATAACCCCAATTGGGAATGTGAACATATTTATGAAAGAAAAACTTGAGTAATGTATAGCAAATGTATAAACACTCAGGGTATTCTCTAAGTCTTGCAAAACTCTGCACGGTGCAAATGGAATGCATCGTAGAACCATGCAACCCGTACACCGTGCAGGGGTTTGCCAGATTTTGAAGTAAGTATTATCACAATTATTTTTAGTTCTCGCCCCTTGTGCATGCTAGATTCTACTGGCAGGTTTTCGAGCATACCATCAAAAATCGGTTTGAATAAACAAAAAACCAATATATATTAAGATAACAGATTTTTCGGTCAGCTATTATCATTATTCAAGGACTTGTATTGTCAAACTCCTTTCATAATAATTATAAGAGAGATAAATATTCTTAAGTCTTCAAAGACTTTTATTTTAAGATTTCTATTATAAAAGTCTTTTCACAATAATTATGAGTGCGAAAAAATGTTTAAGGCTTAAAAGAAGGGGCTTGTTCAGGACTATTTCAGGATTGGTTCGGGACTATTTCTGGGCCAGTTCGGGGCTAGTTGTGAGCCAAACAATACGGTTTAATGGCAACCATAGATGTTAAGAATGCATTCAATTCCACAAAACACTGAAGGTAACAAGATATCTGCAAAAAATTATCTCCAGCTGTCTCAGCGAAAGTGTTGCGCTACCGCAACGACAATGTATTCATGGAGTATGAAGTAATGGCGGGTCTACCCCAGGGAGCAGTATTAGGCCCTTTTTTGCAAAAAACCATGTATGATGGCATCCTACAGCTTGCAGTTCCTACATGAGGATCGGCGTTACAGCTAAAACGCTTGTCAAAATCGTAGCCATCGCGGAGAGATCTATAAAAGCAGCTGACGCGGTTAGGCTTTCGATGCTTCCTGCTCTAAAAAAAATAAAGAAACCAAGTAAAGAAGGAAAGATGTATAAGCTCGGACGTAACCGAACTTTATATACCCGGCACACGTATTCAATATTAAACTGAATCATAAGCAAGAGTATTTTACCCGATGTCAAACAGTTTCGATAATATGCTATGAGATATTGAATTAATTGGAGCAAGTTTGGTGGAAATCGTTAAGGGGGTTATCAATATACACTTACGTATGTATGTAGTGATAAATGTGTGGTGCCATGCCCATTTTTCGAAAATCAATAATATTGTTTCTTGTTAAGAGATTGTTGTAAGTTGGCGTGTTTAGTTATTGAAAAATCGGAGTTTTCGTATTTCTGAAATTGACTGTTATATGGTGGGTACGCTAATTTTAGTCCGATTTCAAAAATTTTCAACCGAGGTTGGTAGAAATTGATAAACCGGTTACCGAGATGTAGGCGTAAGTGGAGGGCGCCACACATTTCTTTAAGTAGCATTTTCTACTGGGAGGTCATTGTATATATCGATTTTGAGTAAATTAGCTTAAATAGTTTTCGTTTTTCTGTAAACTACCATTATATGAGTGGTGGGCGAGGTTCTTGTCTGATTTAAAAAATTGTCAAAGGGTTTCTTAGTGAGGCTCTACAGAGGTACAGTATTTCACCGTAAGTGGGCAGTGCTACTCCAATTTTCAAAAACTTTCATAACTACATATATTATTTTATGCCAAAATTCTAAACTACTTTCAACAGAATTTACGGAAATATTGTAGATTTTGTATTTTTCGAAAATACCGTTATATAGTTTTGAATCCCAACCTACCTTGGGTAAAGGGAAACTTACTTACCAAATTTCGTGGACATATCTCAATTTTTTTTTTAGAGTTGTCGTGTACACGGACAGATATGGCTTAATCGATTTCTCATTTCATTCTGAGCATTTATTTATACATTTGTCTATATATCTATCTCGATTCGTTTCGGCTGTTACAAACAACGGTTATGCGAACAAAGTTATAATACCCTTGTGCACAGGTGCGCTCGGGTATAAAAATTCGCGCACAAAGGAACTTCAAGTACTCAATATAAAACGCGAATATATATTTCAGAGCCAGGGCGAGGGAGCTATTACTCGAATACAATAGATGTTTTAAGTTACTCTTTTGCTCCTGAGGAAAACCTGTTAACTAGCAAGTGGATTGCGTGAAAAGACATCGAGAGTAATTAGAACCACTGTCGACACCTTTTCAGGTCGCTTCTTAATAATCGCTTTCAGTCAGAACTTCTTTAAATCAACCCCCACTAAAAGTCCACATTGTGTAATTTTTCCAACGCTAACGATATGAAAGGGCAGTTTTATCCCTGTAGTAAAATTTAGAGACAGTCTGACGAAGCGCTAGTTCCGAACTACATGTATCACAACTATCTCCCGTACAATACAAAAGCAGCTCAGCGAAAAGACCTCCGACTCAAGCATCGTTCATTTGCGAGTTCAAGTCGCAGTGGAGGCAGTTGTGAGTATTCAAATTTAATGAATTTAAATTGTAGCGTACAGATTACAAAAAATTTTTTTATAAAATATGTAACAAAAATGGAATGTGTAAAAGAAAAAAAACTGTCCAAAACGGAACCGGTTGAAAAACTAGTTGCAAAGTAATGCACAGGGCGACAGTTGCCACCGCCAATGACATCACCGTGTAAAACTGGACAGTTGAAAGCATTTCTGGGATATTGAACTAGAACTAGTACTGTCAAAATTCTTAATGCTCTTCCGGCAGTTTGACAGTTTCCACAAACTCGCCTGGAAAACTAGTCCAGGCGACTGCGAGCTAGTGAGAAGCAAAAATAACTCTCTCACAGTGGCTCTCAACAGCCCGAGTACCAACGAAATAAACACAAATTGGGCACTTTCGGGCACCCGCACGCGACTAAATATTTTTGTTATTAAACTACTACTACTAGCACTGACGCACAAATGGGAAAATGTAGAAATATGCAAGAAGTGGCTACCAATTGCGAAAAACCCGGGTTTTTAGGACCAGTTACCAATTTAATTGTATAATGGTTATATCAAAAATTAATTCGCTTCTTCAAATTCGAAAAATTCCTTTTTTTTTTTGGTACAGAGTACCGATTTCGTAAAAAGCGGAATTGCCCCGCCCATTTTTTATATGTGTAAAGAGCAAAACCGAATTTAAAAATTTATTGAACAAATCGTCCCCTCAATATAACAATAGCGTATGTGCTCATACGCCATTATTTTTTTATTGCATATTTAGAATCTCCATCATTGATTCTATGTCTGGTCAAAATTTCGTCAAATTCTACTTCCACAAAGTGGGTCAAAATGTCATTGGAAAAAATGGTGTATAATTTCTTGTTCAAAAATTT
>NW_016159757.1:0-10812 GCF_001687245.7 Rhagoletis zephyria | reverse complement strand
TTTTTTTTTTTTTTTTTTGTATAATATGTACTTATTTATTGAACCTTTCTTTCGATACTAACAAGAATTTTAAGGCTCATTCAATGAATCTCTTCATGACATTGGTAAATTTTGAAATCGTTTCATAACCACGCCCACTTCCCATAGTACAGTATTTTTTAAAAAACTAAAACTGTGATATTTCAATAATTGCTACTCCGCTTTTCTCAAAATTGGTAACGGGACTTAAAAACCCGGGCTTTTGAAATTGGCAGCCGGTACAAAAATCCCGATTTTATTTTTAAATCCTTGTAGACGTAAAGTACGACCACTTCTTGCACATTTTTCAATATGTGGGTCAGTGCTAGTAGAAAATACTTAGTACTCTGATTAGTGAAAAATAGTTCCTATCAAATTGTCCTTTTTTGATTACAATTGGTTTCTGAACATCATGGTACTATTTTTATCCTGTTTTAATTTTTTCCATGTACACCTACATATAGAGCCACTATACTAGGACTCACCCACTGATTTTATCGCCTTCCGCAGCAGCAAATCCGACTGACTTTTATCCAGTGTATCGATTTCACGACACGAACGATACAAACTCGAAATCATTGACTCCACTGTGTATGAGGCGCCAGATGATGGCAACATCGATATGAAACGGTTCAGCTCATTCAGCTCTTCAGTGGGACATATATAGAAAATAAAGCAAATGAACTAAAATATACATAAACCACAAAATAAGAATTGCAACGTACTGCTTACCTTCATATTCAGTATAGGTCTTGTAATTCCATTCGCCACGCTTTATTACATAGTAATCATTCTCCGCATATTCACGTGCAAAATTACCGCACGCCCACTCGTAGGTGTCGTGGCAGGGATTTTTTGAAATATTGGCCCATAAAAGCAACTGTTGACTGGTTTGCACGCACTCCTTCTCAAGACACAGTTCGGCGCGAAAGTAGAATGGAACCTCCGGCCAGAATGCGATCATCATGACGATTATGACTAAGAGTAAGGCACAAAAGCAAACGGTCGTTATGTAGAGTATACGACGTTTACGTGACAACTGCATCAATGCGTCTAATTGCATGCGACCTGAAAGTAGGAAGGCTTTAACGGGCAGACGGCATGGAGGAGCACATGAAATGAGAAATGACAATGGCATATGAATTAATGCATGAACTGATGATGTTACATGAAATTCAATGACAAAGATAGAGGCTCACTCCTACTTACCACGAAAGCCATTGGCAGCTGCATTACTAGCGCCACCGGTCACACCACCATCCGCCTTGCTATTTCCGTTGCCCTCAATATTATCATCGATTTGCGATTCCACATCCTTCCCCGCACGACTACTTGTATCAATGTGCAATTTCTGTTGGTTGGTGGTCAAGGGCGCTGTTTCGCTACCCTCGAGTTGCTGCTTTTGGAGATCATCATTTTTGAGGCTGCGATCGTCAACCTCATCGATGGCGCAAATGCTAGGCTTGTACTTTCCCTGATTGAGAGACATTATGCTATCTATACTGGTTGAGCAAGTGTGGCAAGTTTTTGGCAGTTTGAGGGATATCAATAAGTTTTATGAATTCGCTAAATGGTTAACATGCTGGTAGATTGTTCATGTGCGAGGTGGCCGTATGGTATCTAAAAAGAATGAAAGATTACATTACTAATATGCTGGATTTAAACGTTTAACGGTATCTACATAATAGAAAACGGGATGGCTTAACCGTCATATACATATGTATGTACATATAATACAAGTAAAGTTTCTTTCGATTATACCTACATACTTGATCCTTTTACTTAATCTTCTCGAGAAACTTATTGAAATTTTTATTTTTTTGCGTGGTATCTTAAAAAAAAATCTTTTTTGTTTTGCCAAACTTAGGGGTCGCCTTCTAAATTTTTTGTCATATCTTCGGTATTTACAGTCGGATCTTAAAGTATCGCATATCGTTCTTGACTCGAGGAAAAAATTTTTTCGTTTTGAAATTCAATGGCATTACGTACCCCGTTCTAATAGCTACCCACCAGATTTCAGTTCTTATTAAACTAACGCTTCAGCCTAATTTTAGTTAAGCTCACCAAGGCTCATTTACTATTGCTAAGTAAGTTATTTCTCGATAAAAAATATTGTGCAAGCTTTAACCAGAATCACAGTTTCAAACTTTATAGAAAACTTAACAAAATTTAACGAATTCTCATCAAAATTTCAACTTTTAAATCTAATTCTTTAGAACATTTATAACCCATACAACTTTAGTCTTATAAAGTTTAAGTTTCAAACGGCTAAAAATCTCGTTGGTTTTTGAGATGTTTTTTTTTTGGTGATGGATTTTTGCACTTTTTCCATATAAGCATACATTTCTTATGATATAAAATGTGGGAAACCGTTAGCAATATAATAAAAAAAATCAACGCCAGTTTTTGTAAATTGCGCTTGTTATATAAAAAATTGTTGCATAGTAAAGATCCGCCAAAAACCCCAGAAAATCAAATAAGGGGAACCAATAAAAAAAACTTCAGTATTAGAAAATGGTTAAATAAGCAATTGGGGTATTATTATAGGAAGTCTCCTAAAGAGAACCAGAGTTTTCTGATCGAAAAATATCGATTTTCACGAATTCTACACCATTTCTACTAAAAGTTGTTTTTTCCGCCATAAAAAATACAAGGAAAACTTTG
The DNA here is from genome assembly GCF_001687245.7 of Rhagoletis zephyria. Taxonomy (NCBI): domain Eukaryota; kingdom Metazoa; phylum Arthropoda; class Insecta; order Diptera; family Tephritidae; genus Rhagoletis; species Rhagoletis zephyria. Next base: position 8,130 of record NW_016159757.1, on the reverse strand, counting down.
AGCGCTTTGAGCTACCTCTAAATATTTTTTGATTTCAAAATAAGAAAAGCATTAAAATTCCGACTTTATTTTTTTACCACCCTAATAGCCATATACACTAGAAAGTATTTTTTATTAAAAACGTAAGTCAAAACTAGATTTGTTTTGATTCTCACTTTCTGGCTTAGGGTGTAATCTTTTAATATTTGGGAAGTCACAAGCAACGAGCAATTAAAATATCATTAATTCTTACCGAAGGTGCCGCTATTTTTAAATTGAGATAATTCTGTCTCATCATAAGGGTCCGATGTAGTGTTCCAGATTATTACGCAATTGTTTTTTTACATTTTTTAGTACTAAAGATTTTTTATTGGTCCCCCATTGCATTTTTGGGGTTTTTTGGCGTTACAACTAATTCATTTGACAATTGTCCTTACAATTAAAATTTGCCAAACACTGATACATACACACACATATAAAATTTTTTAATTTTTTTTTTAATGTTACTCAACAAATATAACACAAATATATGTACATAGTTTTAGTTTTTTATCAAAGGAAAAAACTGTTTTGACGAACCAATCGAAATGTGCAAAAACAGTTCGAACCGCTGAATCGAATCGACTAAATTGTTGATGCTGTTCACTTTCTTGATTTAAATTGATTTGGGTTAACATTCTTTCAACAATTGCAGTGGCGATTGGAATACAAAGTGTAGCTGAAACCATTGTTCTCAAATAGGAAATTCTGCGGCCCCATCGCCCTTTTTATTTAAAAAATTGACTTCTTAAATAACCGAAAGAGATTCTCATTTTTACATTCAAATCTGAAATATTGAAATTGAGCACGACATTCAGCGTCCTATGGTGGCATGGATTGACTCCGTGCTCAAGAGCAAAATAACCAACGCCCCCACAGGCACAGGATCTGTGAGAAGGAAAGCTACCAGGTGCACGCCTGAAGGGGGCGTACTATCCCCTCTCCTCCAACTGCTGGTGGTGAACGAAATTCTGGAGATTTTTAAGATTAAGAAAATTAGGAAAATTCCTGTAAACGATAAGTGAACTAATGGAGACTGCACTAGGTGATATCTCTAAGTGGGCCAAACAGACTGGATTGAGCGTAAACCCCTCCAAGACAGAACTGGTATTATTTACAGGGAAACCAAAATTTTTCTCTACCGAAATTTGGGGAATCTACTATGAAACTCTCTCTCGAGGCAAAATACCTTGGAATTATTCTGGACTCCAAGTTGAATTGGAAAAAGAATTTAGAGGACAGAGTCAAGAAATATATAGAAGCATACTACACGTGCAAAAGGACCTTTGGAAAGCAATGGGGGCTATCACCGTATGTCACCTATGGAATGTACACCCCAGTCATCAGATCAATTGCAATCGACGGGTCCTTGGCGTGGTGAAAGGCTCTAGAAAAAGGGAGTAATAAGAAAATAATAGGAAAAGTGTAGACTCGCATGCCTTGGCATATCGGAGGCAGTGAGTAGCGCCCATATTTTCATCCATCCGCTGCATATTTTCATCCATGGTACGGCCGCAAAGAGCGGCTCAGAGAAGCCAAAACATGGAAGGCAACCAATTTCGGGCATGCAGCAACAATGGGGCCTGCTAAATGGAATTAAAGCTTACATAGAAGCCAGCACTGATTACATTACGCCTGTTTGGTACTTCAATACGAAGATACCCATAAGGTTCCCGACCAGAGAAAACTGGGAGGCAGGACTGCCAGTAGCAGAGGGGTGTATATCCATCTACACTGATGGTTCAAAGATGAAACATGGCACCGAAGCCGGTTTCTACGCGAAGGACCTGCAGATCAACCGGTCCTTTCTTCTACCGAACGACTATAGTGTCTTCTAAGCGAAGATTTACGCCAGTGCCGGCCACACTAAAACTACAACATCTGCATAAGGTTGTGTGTCAAGCGCATGAGAAGCGAAAGCATAACTTTGTGCATACACATCATTAGCGTTGGTGTGAAAACGCGAACCAAAACCTACACAATGTGCAAGTTTTGGCCGTTATTGATCTACGCTATAGAGAGGGCGGCTAGTCTGTTACTTAGTGCTAGACTTCCAGAAGCTTCTATTTTTGTCGATAGTCAAGAAGCATTGAAGGCTGTAGGATATAAAATAGTGAAATCGGGAATTGTATGGGAATGTCGCACCACATTGGCGTCACTGAGCCACATCAACGTCCCTCTATACTGGGCCTCTTGACATAGCAGTATTGAAGGGAATGAATCGACTGATGAGATGGCCAGATGCGGCTCAGATATGCAAACAGAAGAAGCGGATAACTCCGTACTACCACCGTTTAGTGATTTTATTAGGAAAATTAATGAGTACACCGTGGCTGTGACGAATGACTTGTGGAGCAAACGGGAAGACTGTGAGACCACAAGATTATCATGGCCGCGGCTTAGAAGGAAAAATACGATGGCGTACTGTAACTCAATAGATCTGCAGTAGTAGTGTTTACCGGCGTCATCACAGGACACTGTGCATAGCACCAATTCTTCATTGGTGTCGAATACCAACAAGTACTCTCTGCAGAGGCTGCCATGACGAGGGTTAGGAAGAGTCAATTGTCCACTGTCTGCGTCGATGTCCAGGTCTGCAGACGAAGCGACTTAAGCACTTGGGTTCACGCTTTTTCAACACTCTGGGCGAGGTAGCGGAGGTGGAACTGTTGGATCTCGTCGGCTTCATCAGGGATAGTAATTGGTTCAGTAGAATAATGACCTAAAGCTACTCTTTCTATTATAGGTACTGATACTCACTAAAATAAAGTATGGAATATTCTACGCACGCCTCCCTAACCTATCCTAACCTATCGGAATGGAGTGTGCCGCCTTGCTAGCCTTAGTACCGTTTCGCATGCCTCGATTTCCAGTTATCCGACAGCCGAATCAAAGTATATCGATGGCTGAGTAGAAGATCGACCTATCTCGGCAGCCAGTTCGAAAACGCTCTATCTCAAACAACTTTTCAAGAACGCCCTATTTCAGAATTTAATTGAAAAACACCCTATCTCAAAATTCGGTTCAAAAACGCCCTATCTCACTTCAAAATATATTGAAAATATGATGATATAGGGCGTTTTTGAATCGGCCGCTGAGATAGCGCGTTTTTGAAACGAATTCTGAAATAGGGCGTTCTTGAAAAGTTGTTTGAGATAGAGCGTTTTCGAACTGGCTGCCGGGATGGGTCGATCTTCCACTCAGCCATCGATATGTGAAGTTATTAGGGCTTGCACACAAGCCGGTACCCGGTTTCATACATGTTGTGCCGGCATAGGGGCTGTCGGAACATGCCCCAGAATGGCCTTTCAACACATGCCAAAGTATTATTTGTAACATTTTTATATAGAAACACGTAGAGTTAAAATACAGCACGGGCTTTAGCAACCTGCCTACAATAGCGCGAATATCGAATGATTTAATGGGGGCCAACCTTAAGAATATTACATCAATGATCTGAAATTAATATTTATTCTCATAGTTAGATACAAACTGAATATGAATTTACACACACTTATGCGCATACACACGCATTTAACATTTATTTTTTAATTTAAGCATTTCAATGCCGATATCGATGGGTCAGTAGGCTAATTTACAATCAGACGAGTTAAGAAATTGTCCAGATGCATAAGCAAGCATAACACCTATTCAGTTCACGCGGGATATATGCATTGTATGTACATACATATGTAAATTAGAGTGGTCGAAAATAAAAAAGGTTAAAATGTCAAGCCCTCACCCCTAGGATTTTTTTAGATGGAAAAAGAATATAATAATTTTTTGTAAAAAAAATATATATTTTTTTTTTGTTTCTGTCGGGTGAAAAGACCTTGAGGTTTAGTGTAAAGTCAAGTTTCGGAAGGCACAGGCTAATGCGCGGCCCATCTTTCTGTTATATAGCCCAGTTCATGGAAATGGTCGTGCCAACTTTCTCTCTCATCGAGGCATAAGTACGTTACAGAATTTGGGTTCGTTCTCTCACATTAGCCCGCTTTCAGCTGAGCGTTTAGTAGTTTCCCAAAAGATAACTGGTATGACTAAAAGTTGTGGCGTTTGGCTACCAATAAAAAGCTTTTACTACTTGCACTCGAAGCCATTCTTTAAGCTCCGAGCTCTTTAACGACCAAAAAAATATCATCAACAAGCAAATGTTAAAACTATATATCACTGTAGTAATTTGTATTGGGACAAATAGTTCGCAGAAACTAGTTGAAGTGTATTCAACTTTAGTATTCTAATTTTCAACATAAATACCAATGTAAGTACATATGTACATACATGTATAAGTATATATTTATGTGAGGTACATATTGTGCAAATACTATTTCTTTTATCCGTATGTAAGTACATATCTGCAGCTCATCGCATTGTTTGAGACCGCTTTTGTAAAAAGACGATCAATTGAGAGCAATTGACTGCAATTTATGAAATGTATGTTGGGCTGCATAGCGACAGTGGATGCAGTACCACATGGAAATTCACAATTGCCTTCTTGAATATTTAGTCTTCTAAATTTCTCAACATAAATAATTGCAACTTAAGAAAACCAAAAACTTTCAAAAAATAATGAAACTATTTTGGAATCATTTTTCCCGCTGTTTTTTTAAAAAGTGTTCGCACATGGTATATAGTAATATTTACATGGATGATGCAGTTTATTGACAGCAATTATTTGGACTTGTTAATGTTTAATGTTTATTTTATTTTTTTTATAATTATTTTTTCAGACAATTGGTACTGGAGAATTGGCTTTGGCAGACTTATTCATAAGTAAAACGGCAGGCACTGCAAGATAATACTATGCATCCACAACAAGTCACTATTTGGAGTGGTTTTTGGGCTGGCAGAGTCATCGTACGGTATTTCTTCGAAAATTATGCCGGTAACGCTGCTACGGTGCTTGCAATCTTGTTTTAAAAGGACGGTGCCACTCGCCACACAGCGCGTGAAACAAGGGCCCTATTGCGTACGTCTGCGCTCTTATTGAGTCACCCTATATTACAAATAATTCGACAGATCAAGTAACAGTGTTTGGAGTTGTTGAACGATCCAAAATATATGAGTATTAAGAAGAAGTTCTATGGCTTATTAGTAACCCATTTGCAGGTACATATTTATTATTTTTTCCTACTAGGAAGAATTTCTGAACGGCAAGCCATTTGCTTCACAGACGAGTTTGTCACTTAAATGGATTGACAATTCGCCTGTCTATTTTATACTTAGCATCATAATTGCAGCACAAATATAGCGTGCGATCAACATTTTGACAAAGGTGTAGTAATATTGTAAACAGGGTTGCCACTGACGAGAAAAAAGCGTACTTAAAAAAATCTAATAAATCTAGAAAATATCTACTAATAACATTGTTTTAGTTGTTTTAACAAAAACTATAGTTTTGTTCTATTTTTTTAGTTATTTCTATAAAAATTCAATTTTTTATTTAACTAATGATATGGTATTTGAGATCAGTTATTGCACCGCGTGGTGATTTTTTTTTATATTCGAATGTTTTTCAAGTAAAAATTTGTTTCCTTTGTTTTTTTTTTATAAGAATATTGTTTGCGCTCTAACCAAACCCATAAACATCAAGGATTAAGGCTACATATATACAACATTTAAAAAAATTAAAAAAATAAATAAAAAATCTTCTAAAGTTCGAAATTTTTACTCGGAATTTGGGTATACAGTTTTATAGCCCATGGAAATTGAGTATAACTAACAATGCGCAGCTAAGAATTCCCGTTGATTTTTTTTAATTTTATGGTTTTTTCGTTTAACAATTGCCATTTTTTATATAAAGATAACCACGAAAAATAAAGCGGGAACGAAAAGTTTTATTTGTTTTTTTTTTCAAACCAAATATTTTGACAACCCCCATTTTTTACCAATTATGGAAATAATTTACCAAAGTGGCAACCCTGATTGTAAATCTTCATGTGTGTGTACTCGGCGAATGTAACCAATAAACAATGGGCTCGGTTATCAAATCGAAAATGATTGGAAAACGAATCTTTTTTTACACGTCGCACCTTCTATAATTATTATAATGAATGTGAAATAGGTTAGTATTCGATTCTAGAACTATGCCATTCTTCAGCAAAAAGGAACCTTCGCTATCCAATGCATTTTCCCTTCGTTATGAAATCGAAATGTAGCAATAATTTATAGATTTTTTTCGTCCAATGAAAAAGATAGTGTAATAAAGAAATAATAAATTTTATAAAATAAATGGTAAAACGTTTGAGTGCAGATATTGAATTTCAATTCCGAAATTATTTACTATCTATGCTCTCAATATAATGATGAACATACATTAGGGTTGTCCATAAAAATATTAACATCATGAGACATTCTTTATTTCGTTCGACGTATATGCCTTATCCAAGGAAATTTCATAATTAAAAAAAAAAATTGGGGTCGCTACCAGGGTTTGAAACAATTTTTTTGCATTTATGTAATAATAATATGTTAAATTTATCAGATTTCAAGTGAAAACTTTCTCTAATGTTTCGCGATTTTTTTGACTTCCAGTTTTTTCAAACCATGGTAGCGACCCGCCCCAAACTTTACTTTTTTTCTACACGATTTTTTTCTAACCAAAATATCACAATTATTTTACGCAAATACCGTCGAATAACGAAAAGCGGGTTTTCACTCCACTTGAATGTATGTATGTACATAAGACCGAAACACAAATCAAACACTCGATCGGGCACAATAATTAATTCAAGAACAAATATCCAGCTATGTATATACTATGTATGTATGTACTTATGTATGCAAATACGAATATATCCAAAAGGTAAACATAAGTGTAGTCAAACCAATTTATTGACTTTTCACATTATTTGAGCTTTAAAACTCACAAAAGTATTCGTGTTATACCAATTAAATTATGTACAAACACTCACAACAAACAGCCCAACAATAATAAAAAAAACACTAAAGGCAAAAGTAACGTGTCCTATAGCTAGCCCAAATTGTCAGCGAGTTTTTTATCTAGGCTTTAAAACATCAATATAAATTTCATACCATTGACACTTGCATTTTTTGTACGAAATGATTTACCGATCACTGATCACTTAATATTTGCAATACATCACCTTTTCAAAGATATATGTACATTCACGGTGTTGTCTTGTCTTGCGAAATCAAATAAACTGTCATCGCTGTCAGTGAATCTCCCCACTCGCGCTCGTCAAATCGTTCGCATTCACTACTGAAATCGTTGAAAGTCATAGTGCGAAAATGGAGCACAACACGCGTAGCTATCAGGCAATTAATTCATTACTTCATCACAATTTGATAATAATAAAAGCGACTAGCGTTCTGAATTGTGCAGCTACTTTAGCTACTTCTCGGTTGGTTAGTGCTATATAGTGGCTATGGTTTGTATGCAGAAGCGGTATGCAAACAACAGCTTTACATACCAGATACGTAGTACATACATAGTTATTTAAAATTTACGATAAGATAAATGACTTAAGTAAAAACAAAACATACGTACATACATATATTTTTCTAGAGTACTAAGATACCGAAATGGGAATATAGCACAAGTTATATTTAATATACGCCAGCCGCAGTGGCGAGTATTTAGTGGTGTGTACTAACATTCGGTAGTTCCCAAGTTCTATCCCTGGTGTGCACAGCATTCAAAAACTATACAAAATATCTTAACTAACAGCTGCCACCTTTCGGCGGCAAACAATGCCAAATATCCCCAAGTGTAGTATTTCAGCCATCTGTCGGTCGAAGCTGGCGTCAACTGTAGTGCCCACCATCTGTGAGACACAACATAAGGACGAATTGAAGGAAAAGTTCGGCCAAATGTGGTAGAAATATGGGCGACAAATATTTATTTTGTTTTTATTCCGACAAACGAACGAATTACTAAAGCAGAGTATATAAGAGTGATATGTAGACACAGTGGTGGAAAAAATAATAGACACTTTTCCTAATAAACAATCGTGGTACAAAGCTCAATAAAAAATATTAAAAATAAAATGTTAACAAGCCACAATAACATTGACAAATACATAGTTTAGGAAGAGCCTGCCTGAAACTATACAAAAAAGCAAATAAGCAAATGGATGTATAGAATTAACA
>NW_016159756.1:48436-77674 GCF_001687245.7 Rhagoletis zephyria | reverse complement strand
TAGCCCCCATACCTTAAGGTAAGACGTATTCTACGTCAAAAAAAATTGTGACGGTACGAAATTTCTTGACGGATCACAAGATATTCTTCAGCATGCTTTATACAAATTTTTTATAAGATCAAATCAATTGATGAAGCATTTTTCTCGTAGTTTATCCTTGATGTGCGGAAACAAAATAACCCGGAGTAAAATAACCCCCCATCAATTCGCTTTGCTCGGAGCGCATATACCTTTTAAAGTTTTCAAAGTTTGGGTATCAAATAATGGCCAACTCGATAGTTTTATCAAAAAATATTTATTTAACATTACACCTATATCATACATCTTTTTTATAGATATTATGTCGTAAAACAATTATCGATGCGTTATTATTTTAGCCTAATAAGTACCTCAGTATTTAATGAAACAAAATGAAGATAAAAACGTAGGAAAAATATTATTGATAAACAAAAATATCAGCTTACTTAGCACCTCAGAATTACAATTAATATTAATACAATTAATTCTATGGAAGCAAATAAAAATTACAGTAAATTAAATAAATATTTTGCCTTAAAAATTTGGTGACAACTCTATACAGAAATACAGAAGGTACAAAGTACATATTTAGAATCTATATGTATAGTACATACATACATATGTACATAAAAAAGCGATCGTTGAAATGAGTAAGACACAAATTGCTATTAAAGAAATGTGGCAACCCTAAACAAAAATATCTCTATATTAAACTTCTCAAAAATGCCTTTTATTTCATATCCATATTGAGTTATTTTAGATAAATTTTGTGCAATCAAAAATATGTGGCAACCTTACACTAATATCCTAAGGAATAACACTTACTATATAGGCAAATAATTATTCAAGAGCTTTCTTTTAGTGACCATAATAAATAATATTATATCTAAATTTTGTAAACAAAAACTTAAATAAATATACGATGGAAAATTGGTGGCAACCCTATTAAAAAGTATTCCTGAATTCGAGGTTTTTAAAATACTTTCCATTTGATATCAATTTCGAATAGATGGCAACCTTATAAGAATATTCTCGAAGATAATACCTATCTAGATAACCTTAAAATGCAAAACAGTATCTGAACACATAATTTCATCAACATCGTTACAGGCGTTTCCGAGAAACCTATGGATACAAGAATTGCTCGTTTAAAGTAATACAATTTGTTTGTTTTGTGAGCTCGTTTTGCCTTGATGAAAGACCATTTATCGTTTTTCCTTCATAGCGTCCAAGAGTGTAGCTAAAAAGCCAGAAAAACCGTTATTGCGAAAAAAGCGACAATTTATCCATGCCAATAGTTTAAACTTTAAAGTAACTTTAAACAAACAAAGAGCGCTGGCACTGTAAAACATTCTGAGTACGTTTATGACAAAAATGGAAAAATTTTACAATGCAAAAGTCAAATCGACTCAAATGACATTACTCTTCTTCTTCATTGGCGCTGTAACCACCTAAGCGATTTTGGCCGAGTCCAAAACAGCAAGCCAGTCGTTTCTCTTCTGAGTCTGAGATGACATTAGTGTTGCTAGAATTCTATAGACTTGTTTAGTGACCCTCGTAAAAGAGGTACATAAATAGTATGCGTAAGTTGAAATAGGCGATGAATGAATGTGCTCGCGGTAGTTAGTGTGGGGGTGCTTAAAGCCGGTCGGCAGGTTTGCCCCAATGCCAAACAAAGGCAAGAGAATTCGTAAATAATGGAAAAGTTAATCTAAAAAAGAATCAAAGACCTAAAGTGCTTGCCCTCATTTGTGAGTGTTTTTGTAATTTCTCACGCGTCTCCGCGCAGTGGGGCAATCAGTCTAGAGATCATAATTTTCATCGAATTTTAAAGTTTTTTAAAAGCTTTTATTTACCTTGCTTTGAATGTACATATGCAAGCATTTTTGTTAAGGTTAAAGAAATTTTTAATCAATTTCCCTATCACTTGAAATTCCAATCTTAGTTCAAAACCCGTTGAAAATGCAGGTGGCGCAGGCGTCGAGACATTCGAAAATCCCGTATTAAAGGCGGATTCGCCGTTCGTGTCCGGACATTCACTGAGAGTGCAACAAAAATGTGCAGAACACTCCTTGTTCGAATCAAATTGATTTTGATTTTCTGTCCGAACGAATTGATGATTCGGGTTGCTGCGTTCGCTTTTGTATGCGTTTGCAGCGAATTGCATGTATTATTTGCCCTCAAAATCGTATGTAGGCAACAATATCATCAGCTGTTTGCTTCGGAGCAAAATAAAATGTGCCGAACTGAACGGTGAACCGTACTTTCGCACCCTTTCCGGCAAAAATGATTTGGGGGCAAATAAAAATTTGTTTTACATATATTTTTTTTTACTATTAACTTTTTTTTTTTTTTAGAAAAGCTGGCGAAATTTCTTATCAATCGTAGAGAGCCGATTTTTGAAACAAAATTAACTGCCGTGTGTGTTAAGCATGTATTAACTTAAATAGGCATACACATACATATGTATATACATATGCATGCACTTATATTGACATTTGTTTCTATAGCTGTGTGAGTTTATCTTTGAGTCACATGGGAGCGTATTTAATTGAAATCGATTAGCTAAGAGAAATATACGTTCGTTTTTACCCAACTTCTTTTGTAATACTCGTATAAAAAAAAAATTGCACCTAGTCTTACTTCATTGTTATCGGTCGTAGTATATATGAATCATGCACACACATATGTATGTTTGTACACAGCTATGTAAAATATCGCAATGTGCATATCTGAATGCATACAACCCAATTCAGACATCAGTACAACCGGCTTCACTTAAATAGGCATTTTTTTTTTTTAAGAGACGCGCCCATATATTTACATGTAGTCATCGGAAGAGCTACGTTTTAGTTACATTTTGAAAAATGATAGCTCTCGAAGATAACTTGTGAATAAGAAGGAATTATTTTATTTTTATGCGAATGCTATATTAACATCACCAAAAATTGGATTTTGTTTTTATTCAATTTGAATTAACAAAGGAACAGCAAATTAATCGAATCGTTTTCCCTGTTTTGTTTAACCGAAGCACTAATCGATTGACTGCCGATTATTCGCGAAATCGCCTTCGAATAATTTAAGCATTGCTGCCACTCCCAACATTTTTGTAATACCAAAATCGCACTACATCACGTTTAAAGAAATATTATTATTTTAGATAATCTAAACATGGAGGATTGCTTAATTTATGTAAAAAATTTATGAAAATTTTTTAACAATACCTAATGGTAAAAATTTAAAGAGAATAATATCCTACCACTTTTAATAAATTTAAATGTGCTACAGTACTGCGAAGAGTTTTACAATGTTCTTAAAAATACCAAGAAATCGATTAAGGTGCCGAAAAAAAGAAAACAGTACTCACTTTGAAATTAAATAGTCTATCTTAGTGATTATGAAAGGATATAACAGATAGAACATTTATAGTTATGGAAAAATAAATAGTGGCACGACATTTTAACAAATTTTTCCTATTTTTCTTATGTTTATTTAATATTTATTATTTTTTTTTTTTATAAAAGTATAACAATATAAATTCATATTTCAAACTTTGTGCAAAAATTATAAAAATTTTAAAAATTGCATCTAAATTTTAAACTGTTTAATCAGATTTTTTTGGAATTTTTTTGAGTACGCATTTTTATACCCCATTAAATTTTAGTACAATAAAGTGCAAGTGGAAGTTCCTAAAAAAATTGAAGTCATCCTTAAAAATTATTTTGTCCCTCCTGAAGGAGGAATGATTATAAATCATTTCCTCAAGCAGAGCAGAGCTTTTCTTTGATTTGTCAAGTTTAAGTTTGGAAGCGAAATATTGTTGAGGCATCGGAAGAAATGAAGGCAGTTTATCCAAAACTTTCCCACAAATATACTTACTTGATTGGTACATCAGCAGCTGCGGAACGTCTTCCTTCTAACCCCAAAAAGTACTACATAGCATATATAAGGGAGAGCAGAAATGAGTACACTGCGATTTTTGTTAAATATTTTCAAGATTTTTAAAGCAAATCTATGAACGACAAAACCATTCATAGTTAATCAAACTTTCAAAGTTTATACATAACTTAGGAAAGTTTAAAAAATTTTCATTAAAATTTCAACTTTTCAATATGATTTTTCAGAATTTTTGGAAAGGAAGTTTGGTAGCCCATTAGATTTTAGTCTAATAAAGTGCAAGTTTTAGCAGCTGCAAAATCCCGTTGATTTTTTAGATTTTTTTTTTGTGATGGATTTTTGCAGTTTTTTCGATGTTTATAAATTACAATTGTTATATGAAACAAAACCGCAAACTGGAAGTCATCTATGGAGGAAATGATTGAGGTTCTTATGAGTGCACCCTTTCCAGGGTATACTGTGGAGCTTGGCAACGCTCTCATCCACTCTGGGCGCTCGTTGGAATCTATGGATTTCATTGATGTAAAAAGGGTAGACTCGGCCATAAGGTCTTTCCAGCCCTACAAATCCCCCGGTATGGATGTAATTTTTCCCGCCGAACTTCAGTCTACATCCGACATTTTAAGTCAGCTACTTGTCTCAATCTAAAAGGCTTGTCTTAGACTTAGTTTCATACCTAAGTGTTGGACACTGGAGAAGGTTGTGTTCATTCCGAAGGGAGGCATATACTGCCACGTGAAGCCAATCGACTTTCGACCTATAAGCCTTACTTCTTTCTTTCTCAAGGTTCCGGAATAGTCCTGGACTCACAGATCCAACACTGTTACGGTTGCACGGCACTGGCTGACAGGCCATCGCTTACGCTGTTGATCTTGCCCTAACGGCAGTTGGCTAGAACCCTCAAGTTCTATTCGGCCTGGCGACCTAGTGACAATCCGGGGAAAAATGGTCATAACTATTTTTTTTTATGAAAACCATAATTGCACGGCTACAACTCCCTTCATTGAACGGCGCCCTATTCGGAGGAAGTTAGATATCTGGGCGTTATTTTGCACAGAAAGCTAACTTGGCGACGCAATCAGGAAGAGCGTTGCAAGAAAGCGAAAACCGCCCTGTAAGCCTGTAAATGGGTGGGTCCTAAAGCCTCATATTGTGAACTGAATGTACACAGCGGTGGTGCGTCTCATTTTGTTGTACGGCATCACAGTCTAGTGGCCCTTCTTAATTAAATCTGCAATAAGAGACAAACAGAACAAAAGTTCGAAGGGTGGCGTGTATGATGATCACAGGGGTGTTACCCTCAACGCCGACTAAAAGCCTAGAGTCTTGGAGTGAAACGAGATTCAGGCACTATAGAATTTTGGAAGATCTTCCAGCAGTCTTCAGGCGCCTGGACTACACAGTCCCGTACACTGGACTGATAAATTATTTCAATACAAGGATCCCCTCAAGGGGTGAATGGAGGAGGATTCAGTCGTGTTATCGTACACCGACTCATAAGCCATCTACACTGTTGGCTCCAAGCTGGATCTGAACGTAGAAAGTGGAGTATACTCAACTCTCACTTTGACTCAGTTTTCGTCTGCCAGATCTTTGCAACGTTTTCTAAGCTGAACTTACAGCAATCAGCGAAGCTGCAAGAAGCTGATCGATTTTTCTATTAATTCAAATGCAGTAGCTATCTTTTCGGATTACCAGGCAGCTATCAAAGGACTTAATTGTGACAAATTGTCGTCGAGAATTGTCATGGATGAATGAGCTCGCAAGGATTGTCGTCCAGTTTAAGTCAGTATAAGATTTAAAAATTTACATAAAAATATTAAAAATTTTTTTCAACGGAATCATAATAATGAGATTTTTGATGCTGTTTTTGTTTTAAATTTTTTCGAAGATTTGTTTAGGAAAATACTTGAATAACTGGGCCAAAACTACACCGTTTTAGACTTGTTAGGTATCCTTTTTATTCCTTTGCAAAAAAACTAATTCACTTGAAAGTTTTTTCTATATCAGATAAATGTTTTGGTATCTTAATTCAACATGAGCCTATTTGCAAAGAAGTAAAAAGGGTGCTAAAATGATACCTCATAAGTATGAATCGGTTAAGTTTAGGCTGAGTTATTCAAGTTGTTTTTTGTTTTTAACTAGTCTTTGAAAAAAGTTCAAAAACAGCATCAAAAATCTCACTATTGTGATTCCGTTGAAATTGTTTTATTAATATTTTTATGCAAATCTTTCAAGCTTAAACTGTTTTTTTCATCTAAAGCGATGTTTTGCAAAAAATGCTTAAAAAAACTGTTTTTATTCACAAAAAACTAAATTTTTGGAGGTATTTTCAAATCGGTCTAGCTCACGTAAATCTTACTATTTTTCCGAAATATTTCGGTGAAAGTCTTAAAATAAAATAGATTTTATAATTCCGGTGGTGGAAACAGAACCGATTTTTTTTTTTTGTATGGTGAGTGATGCAGTCTAATGTACATACATTACATATCTATATGGACACTTATATGCATATTTTTATGCAACTCATCTTCAACTAATTCTGCGTACAAAGCGCATATTATAAGCTGCTCGCGAAGCACGAAACCCCTGTGCATATGACTAAGCCAGACATGCACTGCAGCGGTGGGCGGAACACTTCCGGCACTTCAGTTGAGCCACTCATAAGAACTCAACGCCCCACATTTCCGGCTCCACAAATCGCACACAGTACAGTCACTTACTTATTGCAATTAATGCTTTTTCATTGGATTTTCCAACACATCGCACACATTGAGCAAGTTGATTTCCCTTCGATTACAGATACAGATGACATGACGTCACTGGTGGCGGCGGCGGTGGCTTCGGCGGAGAATACTAAGAGCAAGAGCGTGAACGCCTAAGCCGTTTAGTTGAACTCAAAGCAGCACACAAGATAAATAATTNTGGCGGCGGAGAATGCTAAGAGCAAGAGCGTGAACGCTTAAGCCGTTTAGTTGAACTCAAAGCAGCACACAAGATAAATAATTTTGAAAAAGTGTTGAGTTGGCTGTGTCGCTGTTGCGTAAGTTGCTGCGACGATTGCCTTACTCTCTCTCGCACTCGTCCTTTACTTCACTCAAGTTGCCGTTATTAGCGCGGACTTTGTTGTTGAAGCTTGTTGTTTTTTTTTTTTTTGTTTTGGATTTTTGTTTTTTTTTGTTTTAGTTGTTTATGACTTTCGTTGCAATTACAGTCCTGTGCGCACTATTACTATGGGTCGCACTTAGGGGCGTGGTTGCCAACGCTACTTAAAATTCTCCAAAAGCACTTAAGTGCGTCTCAAGTTTCGCAAGAAAGGATTTTCTTGAACACATTCGTTCTCGCATCTTCTGGCTTGCCTTTCTTGCCGACCGCATGTTGTTATTTAACTTTGCATTGCATAGTTTATTTCGTCGTAACTAAGGCGCAACGAGAGTTGAGGAATGAACCCTTTTAATAGCTGCACTTCGACTACTGCAAGGCGGGATTATCCGCATCCATCCGGCGCTGTGAGTGCTCGCACAAGATGCAATATTTATGGCAATCTAGTGGAAAAGCCGCTCTGCCTCTTACGGATATTTACTCATATTTAAAGTTTAGCTACATACAAATGTATGTATGTATGTGTGTATGTACATATGCACCATGTATGTATGTATGTAGAATTAGTTGAAAGCCAGCTGTATGCTTTTAGTAGCATCTGCTTAATATTTAGGCAGCTTCTTCTTTTTACCCACTACCATTTGTGGTAGTAACTGTGTGTGTGGCCGCTTCTGCATACATATGTATGTACGTAGTTTTGCCAAAATATTTTACTTATTGGTAATAAATTTAACAGTCAAACTTTCAATTGCTTTAGTTAACAAGAGCCAATACTGCGACAAGCTTTTCAAATGTACACATACGCTTATGAGTGCTAAATGTATGCCAACATATTTACACACATATACATATGCATTGGTGTATTGAAACCGTATGGAGTAGTGATAAATTTAAATTGAAATTGGTTATTGGTACAGAGAAAAAAAAATAAAAAAATAAAATTTATAAACTTTGTGTAAAATAATCTATAGGCAAAACCATAGTTTTTGAGAAGAGATTCAAAATAGAGCTTTGCTGCACAGCTAGCACGAAGACCTCAGAAGAAATAAGGGCTGGAAATTTCGGGGACCCAGGATCAGGATTTCTATTCCTCTGGAGAAATATCCGAGCCTCTTTCAAGCAGGAGTTTACGCCATCTACCTATGTGCGAAGACAATCATGAGTAGAGGGTATAGAAATGTGGAATCATAAATCTAAGTGATAGCCAGGCGGCAGTCAAGGACCTTATGTCCTAAGGGGTCAAATCGTCGCTTGTCCTGTAATGCATTGGGAAGTTTTACTCACTTGGTGGACACAATAGATTGATACCAATCTAGCGTGGGCACCTGGCCACAAGGGAGTGGAGGGTAAGGAGGTGGCTGAGTGGAGTTAGTCCCAATACTCTAAAGGAGGAGCTTAGGAGGGAGAGGAACACTTTGAGGGATCTAAACTGGTATCGTTCGTCAGCAATGAGTCAGGCAAAGAGATTACTGAGAGGGTATAACAAACGGAGATTGGAAAGTTTAATTAACCTCCCAAAGGAGAAGCTTAGAATAATAACAGGTATCCTCACAGAACACTGCAGGCTAAGAACAAATCTATACCAGCTGGAGATATGGTCGAGTAAGCTTTGCCGGGTTTACGAATCTACCAGCGAGACACCTCTACACATCGTCATCAAGTGTAATGCAGTCTGTAGAAGACTGGAGAGAAGTTTAGGCTCAATATGGCCACAGCCTAAGTACATTCAATCCCTATTCCCAAATGCACTATTGAACTTTCTCAGGGGTTTAGATTTAGAGGAAGTATTGTGAAGAGTAGAAGGCAGGATAGACCACTAGGTCACGGTGCACACCTCATTTTTATTATCTGTCTATCTATCTTGGATATTAGAAAGAGCTTTTTCTGATTATTGGTCGGGCTAGGTATCAAGTCTGGGTCCCACCGACTGACTACTCAGTCCAAAGTAACACTTATTGGCAAGAGTTGATTCCAAGGCTGTCATTAGTTTTGGTGTTAAAGCTGGTTTATTAATAATCGAAGTTGTCTGCCTTTTCGAAATCACAACTGTCAACAGTGATATGGGTGCTTAGACGCGCATGTTCTGACTGTTTGTATTAAAAAAAATTTCTGGAAGCACAACAAGATTTTTTATGTGGTGTCAACAGCAAGTGTGGAAAAAGGTTTCTTTCAAACTAATTTAAATAAAACAAGAATTGAAACCATCACTTTAAGCGGCATCACTTCCACAAAAGATTATCTAAAAACCAACAAATAATAATAATAAGATTTTTGCGATTCTTCTCCAATTAGTGGCGTGTCCCTTGATGTTGTTACACAAATGGAGGGATCTACAGTTTTGTGCTGCCTCCGAATGGCAATGCATTTGCTGAGAATATTTTTCGTGGCAGAAATGCACTCGGAGGTTTGCCATTTCCTGCCAGCGACCACTATTAGAAACTACTTTTTCTGATGTTAATTCGGACCAGCTTCTATTGATTGGTAGTATTTACGTACCTCTAATCATTCAGTCACAGCGGCCGAAATAAATGGATTGTCGTACTATTGATTCTATTGAATATTAAAATATTTTAAAACTATAATTTACACCCTTAAATAATTTTGGGAATTTTTTCCTCGAAAACGATGCGTCTAGTCGAAAAATTGCTAGGTAGACTTTACTCCAAAATCTATGCAGAATATTTAGTATTTTCGGGATTTTGTAGTTTGTGTACCGCCGATGAAATACCAAAATTTTGTATACATACATATTTATGAAGCATTTTCTCAGAAGCAATTCATCTAATCAAAAAAATACTTTCCACACTTTTGAGACAAATTTTCTCATAAAATACGATGAACTTTAAATTCTTTTCCCAATTTCTAAATTTGATTTTTTTGTTAGAAAATGCTTAACTCATTTGATTTCATGAAATTGCCGCACGGTATTCAAAACTAGATGAAATCAGGTGACGTGCAATAATGGAATTAACCCTCTACTGCTTAGGAAAGATTTTTAAAAATAAAATGCATTTTTTTTAAATTTAGCCCATAAAATTTAAATGCTCTTTAATTTTTTTTTGTTCAAACCCGAAAATAAATCTACAGTCCCAAAATTGGTACCCCGCCTGTGGGCGGTGCTATGTAGTCAGCTGTAAAAAAATGCCTAGCGTGAGCACAAAATGATCTATAAAATCAGAAATCTTTTTCTTATGATTACTCTTGCAACGCGACATTAATCTAATAAAGAGATAATGGTCAATCGTATGAATCCAAAAGTTGAAATTCGAAAAAACTGGAAAAATTTTTTTTACCGCTTTGCATATGCCTGCCTACAGACGGTTTTCACGGAAGGCGCACAACCGGTAGCACAAGCGAATAATCAAATGTTGTTTCACTGCTGCATACCTCAGACTACTTACGAGAATTTTTTTAATACAATATTCCAACTACACATAGTATGAATTAGTGATTAAAAACCACATACTAAGCAAAATAATTTGTTTGCACTAATCACAGAATATTTTGTATTCAACTGAAGAAAGAAGTTGGTATAGCGGTGAACGAGAACAAGACCGGGGACATGCGTTACTATTGGCTGTAACACTAGACTTCGTGTACCTAGGATCCAGTATAAACGTTGCCAATAATGTCAGTCTGGAGAATAAGCGAAGAATAAGTCTTTATCGCTATGAACAAAAATTACGCTCTATACGGCGCACAGTGTTTCGACTATCTGGAGGCAGGCGAAAAAAAAATCATGGGGACAGTTGATAACAATCTGTTTGGCTTAGAGAGTGAAAAGTGAAAAAGTCACAAAAACAAAATTTCACATGATTCACTCACCCCCCTCTCGACGAACGGTTCATTTGCAAATAAATGCTAATATTTGGTCTTTTTAATTTTGTTTTATCAAATAATTTCCTTCGAAATGTGCACGCCTAAGATTATTTATTTGTAAGAAGTTAAATAAAAGCTTGTAAAAAAGTGCGCGTACCAGCTGGCCAGATCTTGAAATTAAACGCCAGGTGGAGGACATGGCTTCTCAAATCCTAGGTTTCAACAACTCGGCTCGTATTAAATGCAATACCAATGGCCTTGTTAGCGTGCAGGACGGGTGTCCAAGAAGATAGAATAACAAATCGTACGATGGAAGCGCCAACAGGGGAAGGACTCTCAGTTTCGCAAAAGCGAGTGGTAATTGGTGAAGTTTTTCGATCTCAGGCCAAACCCGAAAAAAGAAGCAGAAATAGTACTAGAAAACAATCTAAAACTAGACGTTTACAAAGTAGTGTTCTAGGTCGCTGTCTGGTTATTTCTGGGAAACTCCAATAACAAAAAAGGCATGAAAAGTCAATTGGGCACAATTTAGTGTACTGTAAAAGTACATACTACTTATATAATAAGTAACTTTTAATAGAATACAGAACCTACTTAAATGCTCACTAATATAAAAATTGAAGGGAAATGTTAATTTCCTCTCCAATGATTGGAACAAAACCAAATTAGTATGCGACCATACTTGAGGTAAAATTTTTCTGATAAAAAACAAGAAATATCGAAAACGGCTTACGTAGTCCCAAAGTTATTCGGTAAAATACATGAAATAAAAAAAAAATCAATTAGTTTACAACCCTCCTCCTTTTTTAGAGTATTTTGTTTTCAACTACAGGTTTTAGCTACAGGTATTCTTTTTCCCACTATGTATTCTTTTGTAAATTATTGTTTTTAATATTGAATGAATAATTATTTAATTTAATTTTTCTTTGATTTAGCACAATTGTGTTTCGCTATCGAAATGTAAAAAAAAGCGTAAAAATCTGTAACTGAACATGCGCTAAGCGTGTAAAACCTGCTAAAATAGAATTTTTATTAAAATATTAAAGTGAAACCTTTACAAATCAATATAAGCTTACAGCAAATTAAGAAAGCAAAAACTTTATTGTTTTTCTTCAATGACCCTTACGCTCAATATTAATATTAAAATATTATTCGTGCGCTTATCGAAATAATTTTTTCATCGCCATTCGCCGCAGAGGGAATTTCACATTGTTAAATTAAAAAAAAAAAAAAAAAATAATAACACATAACACTAAAAGTAAATATCGCGTTTAAAAATGTGCCAACAGTAAGAAAAAGTTGAATATGACAGACATTTTTATACAAAGCACTTTTTGCCTTCCGTGTATTATATATGTATACATACATGTTTACATACCTTGTTTGGTTTTTATACAAAGCAATGCTAAGTGAATCATGCATATTTGTATTTATATATGTAAATATATAAATATATGTGTCGGAATATGCCATGCAATAAATCGAATTATTTCTAGACCAAATTATAAAGTGATTTTAGATTTAGTAGATTTTGGAAATACATCGACTTTAACTCATTAAATTCTACGCAGAAGAATATAAAAAGAGTGGATTTTTGCGACTTATTTGATTTTTCAAAATTTTCGCAAGCTCAATTCTTGAAGTTCTTAAAAGTAGACAGCACATCGGCAGCTCAGCAGAAAATTTCAAAAATGTTTCAGTTTATCCAGCCTGATTTTCTGGATTTTCGTCGCACAACACATTGACTCGCATTCCCAGATATTGCTTTTTTAATATTGTTGTTATTGCAAGTTTGGAAAATGTGTTTTTGTTGTTGAGACTGTCGAGAATATATTTGTAGAATTTTACAAAAAACACCTTCGATTTGAGATTTTTTTTTTATTTAAATTTAAATCTAAATTTTAAATTTAATTTAATTTTAATTTTAATTTTAATTTTAACTTCAATTTTAATTTTAATTTTAATTTGAATTTTAATTTCAATTTTAATTTTAATTTTAATTTCGATTTTAATTTTAATTTTAGTTTTAATTTTAATTTTAATTTCAATTTCAATTTTAATTTTAATTTTAATTTTAATTTTAATTTTAATTTTTATTTTTACTATTTTACAACTGTAGCTCGCGGGCAGGTTTTTCGTGGACATCTCTGCTTTAGAATATATTCCAAATATGTACAGATATCATACCAGCAAATAGCCATACTTAAATATTGTATTTAACTTTTTAACTAAATTAATTTTGAGTTTGTAAACAAATGTCAACTCTCTTCAGAAATATTTCGATATAAACCTCTCTTGTGCAATGGTTGAATTGATTTCGCATTAATAAACTGGTGACAACCCTCTTAAAAAATATTGTCGAAATAAAAACTTCTTAAACATTTTTCAGGTGAACTCAAAATAAAATATTTAATTTAATCTGCCAATTGATTTTTAATTTCTTAACAGATGGCCACCTTCGGCAAGAATAATTCTGAAATAGTGATTTCGGAAACATGTCTTTACTTTAACTTTAAATGGATTTTGACTTTATAAACCGGTAAAAGGCAGCGCTTTTCAAAAATATTTAAGAAATGTTACCTATAGACTTAATAATAAAACCGTCTTTAAAATGATTTACTCAATGTGTTATTAAAATTGTTTTTTCAAAATTAATCCTTTTAGAACCTCTTTAGTTTGAAACGTACATTTTTGTAACATTTTATTTAACTTATTAGTTAATTGACTTGAACATTTAAAAAAAGAAGCAACCCTCTTAAAAAAGTAATTATGTCCAGGCCATAACCTAACTTTGTGTCAAATTTCATGCAAATATCTATATTTACTCAACAGGCCTGATAGTTCCTTCACGGAGACAAGGAGTGAGACCCTTTAATTTCTTCTGGAGGCTAATTTCTCTAGAAATCCGGAGGTGGTTATACTTTCCCCTCCCCCAAAAGGAGAGGGAGAGATCCAAAGTGGCGATGTACAAACTTGCACTGCCTCATTACAGGCCCTTCTCTGAC
Organism: Rhagoletis zephyria; assembly: GCF_001687245.7. Classification (NCBI taxonomy): domain Eukaryota; kingdom Metazoa; phylum Arthropoda; class Insecta; order Diptera; family Tephritidae; genus Rhagoletis; species Rhagoletis zephyria. The sequence continues at coordinate 63,833 of NW_016159756.1, read as the reverse complement.
AGTTGTTTGCAAGAAAGTGCAAATTAAACTGAATATGATTGACATTTGATGTAATGCGAATAGGCTGCCCGTTAATCCAACCAAAACTAGTATTGTTATCCTCACAAGAAAAAGCACGTTAAACGGATTTATTTCCCCCGGCTCTTGAAGGAGTCCCTATTCAGATTTCTTTAGAACTAAAGTATTTAGGTCTGACATCGAACAAAATACCTTCAAAGCCTTAAAAGCTTTCTGGTAATGTAAATAGGTTAAATGTTTATATGCTTATATGTATATTCCTATGCACGTCAATACACTTTGATACGATGTTTCAGAATTTCAAAAAATGCCTAACGGCTAACAAAGAATATCTTTGCATTGAGGGGCGTATTTAGGTTTATAGGTTGTTCCCATGGCATGCGGGCGTATTTGTGTGAAGTGTGTACATGTGTACATCAAGCGTACTTGTACACATTTGTGTGTGCAAAATGTAACTTCAAACGTTGTTGTACATATATATGATAATTCATACGCTGAAGCAAGCAATAACAAAAAAAAGGCAAAGAAATAAGTACGCTAAACGCCCATAAATCACGTATTTTTGTGCTCTTTGTTCTTTCTATTTAATATTTGCCTTCTATATATGTACATGTATGTATATGTGTATGTACCACCCACTCTTTTTTTAAGTGTAATTTGTATGTACATACATACCACTGCATACACATATATACGTATACAAATGTATGTGTGTGTGTGTGTGTGTGTGTGTATGAATACGCATTTTTGTTTTGATCGCTTCAAATGTCAATTGTAAAGTCATCCATCACAGACAAAAGCCATAAACAGCAGCGTGGAATACAAATCTGCTCAATACCAGCTTAGAGAGGGGATGCTGGGAAACATATGCACAGCCAGCGCCTGCTGATACTCGAACTCAAACTAAGGCATTCTTACGAATGTGTGCTACCCCACGTTGAGTTTCTAGGAAGTGTGGAGAATGGTATTGACACGTGATGTTAATGTTTTCTAAAAGTGCTGGCATGTGGCATGCATGTACCCAGCAGGAAAATTTATAATTTTCACGAATAAATGCTTCTGCGAGGCAAAATGCTGACCACTGAGAGTTCATAAATATGAAGCGCAATTTGGTTGACTTTGAATGGCTCATAGAGATTGTAGGACGAAAGATAATGTGGGAAATTGTGTTTTTATCATTTCTCTTTTAGTATTACATTCCAGAGAGACTTCCTGATAAGAATATGAAGCAGACAGAAATTTATGGGGAAACCCAGAACTAAGGAAGATGTGAGCTTCCTGACTTGAAAATAAAAGAAAGTTGCTTTGGCAGAAAATTTCAGAGAAAAATACTGCATCGGGAATCATGGACAAATTAGCTACCTCATTCATACATGTATTTTAGTATTTTGGGTTGCCAGAGTTATGAACTTTATCATCGGGATACAAAAGATCTTTTAGGACGATGTGTCCCTTATTATCGAAGACTCAAACTCCTTCTACTTAGTTGTAGTCTCATTAGCTCAATTCGATCGAGAGCTACTTGAGCTTAGCCTACAGCTACACGATAACTCATGGAGCAAACTTTATTTCTTAGAAGTTAGAAGAAAATTAAGTAGTTATCATTTTAACGAGTGAATGCACCGAACCTTTATGGCAATGCTGCAAGAATTGGTGGTTATTTTTTCCTATCGTTATGATCTTCTTAAGCACCTGCTCTACAAAAGTAATTTGGCAACAATATCACTTGAAAAGTGCATTCAACTTAAGTTTTACTTACGGAAGTTTTGTTATATGGCACTTGAGAAGTGCACATGCAAAGATTTCATATAGGACATTTTTGCATATGCGCCAGCGCATAGCATACATCTAGGCGCCTGGTGTTAGGAAAAACAAAACAGCAAAGTAGTCTTCAAACGTATTAATTTCGGATTGTACGCAATCGACAGCAATAAGTGTCCTACAGGGTTAATACGCACTTAGATAGTATATCTACATACATACATATGTATGTATAAATTTCTGGTCGCTTTATTCGAAATGCGACTGATTGCGCGATATCAGCATATCGTATTGCATGTAATAAATTCCGGATGAATGACTAGATGGCTGGCCTAGCGGCAAAAGCTATTGTTATGTGTTCACAATGCCTCCATGCAAATATCTGAATATATGATAAGGAATTTAAGGAAATAGCTTGGGTATTTAGCCTCCGCTATGCCAAATTTATGCACTTAACATGTGACAAATATTGTTTGCACTTCACTCACAGCCACACGCATAGAAATACACACACACGCGTGCGCCTCATAGATACACATTACATATACACCTTTGTTTACAAGCGCGTGTGGCAAATTAATTGCGAGGTGTCTACCCATTGCGTACGGTGTCAACTTTTGGCTTCGGCTGGCACAAGCTACTTACATACCTACCACTACCACTACAATAACACATCATTACACCGAAATGCCATGCGTTAATTGCTTGTTCGTAGCTAGCCAAGATTCAACAACAGACAGTAGTGGCTCATTTCCCACGCAACGTCATTAAATTGAACTTAATATCCTTTGTGATAAACATATTACGCATTTGATATATGTACATACATATATATATTTATGTATGTGTACTGTTAGTGGCGTATACCTAACTTATAACTAACTAAACTTATGAATGCCTAAGTGCACATTAGGTAAACATAGATAGAATTTCTAAATACATATGCGCGCATTATGGCACCTCCATTCCATCTATTGCGCTCTCTTCTCCTTCCTAGCGCGTAGATATGTATTCTCATATCATATCATGCGGCAGTAAATATAACAATTTTAATAGCATTATCATTATTGCTATCACGTTTATCACTATCATCAACGTCATCAGCAATGCTATTTAGTTATGTGGCCAACAAAAAAATTTTAACCACATTGCCTCAGCTCCCTCTGATACATTCGCTTTGTCATTTGGCCACAGCTGAGACACGCAATTACGAGTACCTCATCGTGCCTTCAGTTGCATTGCCACCGGATGAGCTACGATGCTATTTAGTCCATCCGAATGCATGTCTATTTATTCTTTTATCCACGGTCGTTCAGCACAGCTGGTTAACTCTGCGTTGAAGATTTATCTATGTATGTATGTATGTACATACATATACATGTGTAGTACACTAAACATCATCGCGCACTAAAGCTAAAGCCAAAGCTATTTCCTCTTGGTATTCGATTCTCAGCTTACACTTTATTGCCTACCTTTCACACACACACACATATACAACTGCATTATATACATACATAAATGATTATTTATGTGCCTATCTGCTCGAACTCCTCATATTAGTGTGATAGCATTAATTTATGGTTGCACCCACCCAGTGACGTTTACTGTTGTGGTGGTTCAACGTAGCGTATACGTTACATGGCATTTCAACGATTGACGACTCGCTGCGCACACTATAATCATGCAATATCAACTGGCCAACCAACAACTACGGCACGCCACATGGAGTTCATTGTTTAGCATCATTGCATTACTGGCATAATATCTACTGTCTGTGCGTATCACTGACTTCTACTTACTCCTTCACTCTTGTTGCTGTTACCTGTACGTTTTTACCTGTGAATATATGCGTGTATCTATGTAATACATATGTATGTACAAAATCCTATTGTGGTAATTTGCGTGCAGCTTAAATATTTATGTTGTTGCGGCGATTAAGCTACATTTTGGATTTTGAATAATTTACTGCGTTAATTATTGCGTTTTTATCGTTTTGATAGAAATATTTAAAATTTAAGAGGGCTTAACTACAAATTAACCCTTAATATCAAAAATTAAGCAGCAATGGTTGCTACAAGATAATAATTACAAGTATTCACCCAGCGGTTGAAAGGCTGAGTTAAGGTGAGTTGAGCTGAGTTGAATTGAGTCGAGTTGAGTTAGGGTGAAGTGAGTTAAGATGAAGTGAGATTAGATAAGTTGCCGTAAGTTTAGATATGGTGACATGAGCTGAAGTGAAATAAGGTGAGTTGAGGGGAAATAACATTAGTTAGGGTGAGTTGAGTTGAAGTGAGGTGAATTGAATTGAGAGGAAGTTAAGGTGAACTGTGAGGAGTTGATGTGAGGTGATTTGAAATGAGCTGCAGTGAGTTGAGGTGAATTTCTCTGAACAATATAACATAACACAGCATAGCATATCATAACATAGCATAACATACCAATATATAACATTACATAGCACTAAGTAATGTATCATAGCATTACATAATAAAGCATAGATAACTAGCAAAACATGACATACATAACACAACAAAACAAATTATAACATAGCGTAACATAACATTACTACCATAACATAACACTATTACATAACATAACGTATCTCATACTTAAGGTTTTTTATTTTTTTCTTTTCCTTTACCATTATACTAATCTTTATCTTCATTCTTTAGTTCATTTGCATGCTCACTCCAATATTTTTCATTATATTAAGTATGTATGTATTTAAATTACCCTAGGCTTTTTCTACTTTTCTTTACTTTTATTTTAATCTGTTCTTCATCTACATATTCACTTTTACCTTACTCCTTGTTTTATTCATAATTTAAATCTTTTAATTAAACCGGAGCTAAGCACGTTTCTTTAATTCAGTATCAATATTAAAGCATACATTTAGGAGGCATTTCCGCCACAACCATGTACATGTATGTACATTAGTGTGGTCCAAAATAAGTAAAGTCGGAATTTTAATGTTGTTACCCCTAGGAATGTTCAATGTCGAAAAAATATACCCCTATTTTTTATTTAGAAATCGAAAAATATTTAGAGGTCCCTCAAAGTTTTCCATGTATTTTATATGGGGAAAACCACTTTTCGTAGAAATGGTTTGGAATTCTTGAAAATGAATATTTTTCGATCGGAAAACTTGGGTTCTCTTCAGGAGACTACCAACAACAATATCCAATTTTATTATTTATAACGACTGTTTATTTATTTTTAAGTAATGGAGGAATCACAATCCACAATGAGTGATGAAAATAATGGTACCTTCGAAAAAGCAATAGCATTATTTTTTCACTATGCCTTTTTGGTGTCAAAAATTGTAAAATAGTTTTTATTTTCAGTCTCTGCTCTGTACGATTTGTAGATCGCTGTGAAAAAGCGCCATGTTTTAGAATAAAATATATAGATTATTTGCACCTTTTCAATTCCCAATAATTAATTACTTAAAATAATTAATTAATTAATTTTAATTACATGATCTTTTAGTTATTTTTTCTTGAATTTTGTGAATTATAAAATTAATATACTATATATTTGATTACCAGATCGCTCTCACCCGCTTCGCTGAGTGTATGATATTTATACGTGCTACATTAGGTGTAATTTATTTTAATTAAAAAAAAATAAAATATGCGAAAATCTGGGGACTTAAATTTTTTTAAATATTTTCAAACTAAAACTATCTTAAACCTCTCTGCCTTCAAGGGCCGAGGTAAAAAAAAAAAACTTTTCTAGTTGGTCATAAGACAACGAACCATGAGGATAAGTGCATACTAAAAGTGATTTCTAAAAACAGCCTAAGATACTTATTGGGAGAGAAAGGAATATGTGCAAATATCTATCTTCATATTTTACTAAAAGACATATCCTTTTATTAACATTTCGCTTTGATTACCATCTCAACTGAAGCATAGTATCTTTTAAAGTAAATTCTCATTTCAACGCAAACACAGCGAAAATGATATGCAGGCGTGATTTGATTGACGCAATCAAGCCAATAATGCGCGCACAAGTCGCGTGACAAACGTGCTGAGACGCAAAATCTAAAGAAAGAAAAAAACAAAATTATAAATAAATTGAATTGCTTTTGACGTTTATGCCAGCCACGACGACGTTGACAACGGCATCGACAACGACAACGACAACGACAACAATAATTTCACATGTAGAACTACATACGAAACCGTCTCGGCGGCTGTGCTGCAAATTCGCGAAGTTTGTTAATAAAATAAGAAAAAAGTAAGCCATGGAAGGAGTGTTCAGGCAGAAAATGCAGATTGGGGTTGACGTTAGACAGGGCGAACATAACACTTGAGCAACACAAGTGCACAAGTTATTCCCAGCAAGGCGATGAAGCAGAAGTGAATTGCTTGTTTGTTAGTTGCATGTTTATAATGAAGCAGGGGGACGATTTCTAGCGTCTTCTTTTTCCGATTCGGGGTTTTTTTTCTACTATCAGACGGAAGTACTATATATGTTGGACGTTGGTGTTGCACAAATTGGCAATTTAAACGTGCAACACAAGCGCTCTTTCGAACAAGCATATAATAATAAAATAATAATAATAATAATGATATCAGTGTAGGAAGGGCGTAGGCAGCGTTGACAGGGACTTTGGCCGAGCTTTTGCTCCAATTTGTGGTATGCATATTTATTGGTAGTAAAGACTATATTTGGAAGAAGACGCAGTTGAATGCTCTTGCAGAACCGTCGTACCACGCACACAGAGAAAGGCAAGACTGGTATATGTACATTAGGGTGGTCCAAAAATGCATGTGAAAAAGTTAAGTCGGAATTTTTATGCTCTCACCCCTAGGATTGTTCTATACCGCAAAAAATATAGCCCCTATTTTTTATTTTAAAATTAAAAAGTATTTAGAGGTCACTCAAAGCGCTCAAAGTTTTCTATGTGTTTTTATATGAAAAAAACAACTTTTCGTGGAAATGGTATACAATTCTTAAGAATCGTTATTTTTCTATCGGAAAACCCTGTTCATCTGCAGGAGACTCCCAATAATAACAACCAATTGTTTATTTAACCATTTTTTCATCGCAACTATAATTTATAGGTCCGCCGAAAACCCACAAAAATCCCGAAAAATATAATGGGTAGTATTATTGAAAGGCTCCTTAAGAGAATAATATGGACTTTCAAGAATTCTATACCATTTCTACGAAAAAATGTATTTTTCCCATATAAAAATACATGGAGAGCTTTGAGTGCTTTGAGGGACCACTAAATATTTTGTTGATTAAAAAAAAAAAAATAGGGCTATACTTTTTTTCGATAACAATCCTAGAGGGTGAGAGCATTATAATTCCGAGATTACTGTTTTTGGGCCACCCTAATGTACATACAAACATATAGGACGCAACGGCTACGCAAAGAACACAGATAACAAGAAGGGACAACTCGTTATAATTGTGGAGAAAGTGCGCAACAGGTGCGTGCCTTCTCTTTTCATCCAATAAAAAAACGCACTAGGGCAAAAGAGAAGGTACGCCCCTGTTGCGCACTTTCGCCACAATTATAACGAGTTGGCCCTTCTTGTTATCTACGGTCGTTGGTCTAGGTCGATTCAATCGAATCGCCAACAAGCACAGAAGAAAAAGCTGCGGCGACCCTCAGCGGTTGACAGATCATTTCGAATACACCAACGCATCGTCAAAGAAAACTTGAGGCAATATAGGAAACTGGAGTAGTTTTAATATTTTAAATGTTAGCCAAAACGGATTATAACCTGGCGGGTTGAATTGTGAAACTGAATCATCCAGATACCCACTCAAACCCACACAAAAAATGTTTTTAAAATCCAGACACCCACTTAGGAGGATTTCACTCACAAACACAACTACAGAAGAATTATAAATACATTCAAAGATTGCAAAGACGCCTCCTTTTTAAATAACCCCAATTTTTCTCTATAAGAGTTCCATACCAAGTTCCAGAACTCTACCATGAGCACTACCAGTCATATGCTGTGTGAAAAATTCGGTTTGTAATGGAGGTGCCACGCCCCTTTTTACATATAGAAATTTTGGTTTAGCCTATAACTATCCTTGGGATGTGTGTGGTAGGTGTACGAAATTAAAAACAAAATCGGTTCAACCGTTCTCGAGCTTTGCGAACACAAAAAAACGGATTTTAAAATATATATTAGTATAGATAGATACTACACTTATACGATGAGGAGAAGTTTAATATGTTATTTTTTTGGCTAAAAATTAATTAATGGGAAATGACTAAAAAAAAAATTCAATACAAACAATTCATTGAACGCAAAGTAAAAATTAACTGGTTTGTGCGTTTTGTTGGTATCACACGAATGTAGGGATCTGCTGTCAAGAGCAGACAGCTTTAAACAACTTTTTTCTGCATTGGATGTTTCGACGATCTAGGAACGAGCCTGGGTAATACCAGCTGTTAGGACGTTCGCCAGTCGTGAACGAAACGAGTACAAGTGGCATTATTGTAAATGAGGTTTTTAGAATTTTGATAGTTAATTAGCTCTCAGCCACACCTCGCAACAAAGTTCAAACTAAATTAGCCCCTTAACAACTTTCATAAAGTTTCCATGTAAGTGCAAATGTGTAAAAATGGCCACTAATATTTTTGGTAATATTTCCCAAATTTTTTTGGTAATATTTCCCAAATTTTTTGGTAACATTTTCTCTAAGCAACATTGAAAACATTTGAAAAAATACTTTAGTTCTCAACTTAACCTCAAGTTGAGCTCAAACCTAAATGTTTGTTGGGATGTTTGCCTATACAGTGCACCGCTGCTAAGTATACATAGCGTTTAGAATAATTTGTAAGGCTAAGTGAAAATGGCGAAGAAGACTCTCAGCATCTAGTCTTCTCTGACAGATTTAAGTATTGTACACTAAAATTCAGTTGGTGGTTCAAATAAAAACTTTCTGCTATTCTGACATGCATTCAAAATAAAGGAGCTAATATCTTTTGATTCATGGTTTTGCAGCAGAACAAAAAACTTCGATGATTGAATTGCGTACCTCTAAATATTATAAAAATCAAAAAAAAAACCATGCAAATTCCGGCAATTTCTGTGTTCCTTTTCCTGGAAAATCCTACTTGCAGACAAGTAAGGATATTGGGCCAAATTGGTTGTCCCACATGTTCGGATAGAATGTGAAACGCAACAACATACGGTGAGACACGGCCGTGCCAATTTTCTTGTGAATGGAGCTCATATTTATTACTACTACATATGTATGAGGATGTGCATGTACTCGCATGTATGAGTGCGTCTTTTTTTCTGGGTCGGTGTATGTTTCATTGCTTCAACAGCATCAAATGGATATTGACACTTTTGCAAAATGTCAAGTAAAAATTGTTAACAAGTCAACGACAACGATGCGGTAGTTAAGCTCATCCCCTCTCCACTGCACCAGAACTTATGCGTCTGACATTTTTGTCGCCTAGCCCCTTATCCTTCTGGAAATGTGTTGTGCACAAAGTGGGTGTGTGGAAGCAATGGAGCCTGACTGATGAAAACGCGGTCATAACAAGAACAAAAAAATAAAAATAAAAAAAAATTAAAAAGTAAAGAAAACAGCACAAAAAAAATGTTGGAGAGCGGGTGTATGCTGAAAGCAGCAATTGGCAGAGTTTAAGCGGATGCTTTGTGCGCGCGTAGCTTTCGGTGGCGCGGCGTGCGTGCGTTGTGAAAATTTAAGTCCGTTTCGGCATCAGCTTCAGTCGCCATTGTTCTCAGTCACACACACACACACACATAAGAGCGGAACCTCTTAAAAACTTTCGACAAGGGAAAATGGGTTACAAAGTCGATTGCTGTTGCTGCTGCTGCGCTTAACATATCAATGTGCCAGGCAAATGGCAAATAGCGACGCGAAGCGCTGAACATCAGACAGACAGGTATTAAAAATAAAATATTTATATTAATAAAAATGTGGCGGTGCAAAGCAAATGTTTCAGAGCGTGTTAAGTGTGCTTATTTTGTATGCGGAAAATGTCGCTGCCCTTTTTTTTTTCTTAATTAAACAGAATTCCTCTTAGCAAATCACTGGAGCCGCTTACAAACCGTGAATGCGATGCTCCGAAATAGGCCAAAGTTACAGCGTTCGTGCATGAATTCAGGCATAGGCTGGCTGTTGGAAAAGTAAAAAGTCTTTTTACCTAATGGAGGGAGAGTGTATGTATGTATGTATGTATTTAACTGCCTTGGCAATACTGCTTTTCTCTTTGAGTTGTTTATAACGTTGCTATATTTTTTTCTGTTTGGCTTAATATTTGCTCTTTCTGCACCATTATTTATCACTCGTCCTTTTTTCAATCACATCTTTTCACTTTTCTTAAGATATTGACAGGCTCATCGTGACTATTGTATGCTCCAATTCATATTTGCAGAGTCGGTAATCCTTTTTGTTGAGCGATAAAACCTATGTCACTACTTGGACAAATTATATTCAGCTTTTTCTACAACTCAGTTGAGTAGAGAAAAAAACGGTTAAAGCAACCGCCTCTTTTCGAGCAGTCGACCCTATTACACGGGCTACTGGAGCTGTAATACACGTCAACAGCTATTTCAATGTGGTCGGGAAATGTCTGATTTTTAAATGAGTCTTAGTTATGCACAGCGGAAGATCTTCGAATCTGAGATACCACATTGGAAATTTTTTTACGAATATGCGAAATAGACTACTACAAGATACTCACGCGCATCAGTTTGACAAAGTTTGTTTCTTCCTTATTAATTTGCGTGTTAACCAGTTGGATTTCCGTAAAATTAAGTGAAAAAGTCCTCATCATCGGTATCGGGATAAATCGAAATAATGAAAACCATTCTTGATCGAGATATCGAATTTAATATAGACAAAGACTGCTAGTTACTGCCGAATCTCGGCGGTTTTCTAGTTTTCTTTAAGGGCCGCGAAGACTTTTGCGTCTCCGTTCTAGTCGCTATCTTCATATACGTAATCGTTTTTGTATTAGTCCTCGCCAGGGACCGAACATAAGAGTTATTGAAGAAAACTGTCATTGAAAAATTCACTAGGAAGAAACTGGTTTACAACTAAGTGATGTATACCACTCGATTCAATTTTTCGCCGAGAGTTCAAATACAAAATATTTTTTTTTTGTAATTTTTATGCAAAATTAAAAAAAAAAACAGTCATTTTTGATATTTATATTATGTGTCGTAGACAACAGTTATTGAAGACTTTTATTTATAAAAGTCATCAATAAAAAGCAGCCAGTGAATTTTACTTTTAAAAGTTATTAATATAAATCTGTCACTGACTTTTATCTTTTAAGTCATACGTATAAAAGTCATTATCACTTTTTGCAGTTCAGAAGGCGTTGGAGAACAAAAGATTACTACGAGTTATACAAATGTCTTTTATGATTGTATGATTTAAAAAAAAAAAATTTCTGAATGATTTTTATTGATGACTTTTATAAATAAAAGTCTTCAATAACTGTTATCTAAGACATGTAATATCATCAAATTCCTCTTCGGTTGGTCTACATATTCGCATTTAAACTCGTCTTTGTTATGCTGTTCGTATTCATATTCGTATTTGTTTTCATGTACGCTTTTGAATTTGTCTCCGTTTTGTTTTCCTAATTTGTCTACGTACTCGTACTGTCCTTTGTATATTTTTCTTATTTGGCCTTTCATTGTTGTTTGTTTTTGTCTTCCTAGTTGCATTCGTATTCGTGTTGGTGTATGTCGTCGTATTGGTCCTTGAATTCGCCTCCGGTTGCTCTTCGTATTTGTTCTCACATACATAGTAGTTCTCAAAACTGTTGATAAAATTTTTAAATATTTGTACAAAAAAATTCAAAGGAATTATTCATGATTCAAGAAATTGTAAGGTTGAAAGCACGCAATTGAAACTGCTTGTAACTGACATAGGGCCAGTTTTTCAGTGCACGGTCGTGATTTAAACTTAATTTAAACGCTCGAGCTGGCTAGTTTAAACTAATATTCGTAATTCAAATGCCAGCCAGCTGTTCAATATAAATGCAGTTTACGTAATCTAAGTTTAAACTGGCACTGAAAAACTAGCCCTTAGTCGCAATGAAAATAGTGAAAATTTTATATGATAACCAACCATGAAAAAATTGGAAAAAAATGGCCGTTGAAGGGCTAATCGCAGCTAGACTGTCGGCGATGAGTTTTTATTGTAGTCACAAAGCTGGCTGAGCACATGTCGGGTTTCAAACGCCATAGTGACTTAAAAATTTTCAGGGTTGCAAAATTAAAGTTTTGTTCCATATAGAAAGACTGAAATACCGTAACGTTCAAGCAGGTGCTAGATGAAGAATTCGAAACAAATTAAGGTTCATTCATATATTACACTAGATGGCTCTGTTTTACGAAGGAGTTTCGGCTTCGAAGCTTTATTCGTCTTCTATTCTCACGGTTCATCTTATTAAGCCGAATTGTTTTTTGCCCTTCTCCCCTAGTATTGGCCAAGTGGAGGGACGTTAGCAGTTTAATAGAGGCTACAGGTGCTTATCCGTAGATCGTAGTACTTGTTTTGTTTCCCACGGCCAACAACGTGCGATGGAGACAATATCCGCGATTTGCTTATAACTGGTGGTAATTTTTACGTGGCGGGACCTTATACATACAACGAGTTCCAAATGGCCCTATCAGATAATGGAATTCCCTTGTGCCCCTAAGCCTGGGGTCGGAGTTAAAAAAGATGAGTTTCATAAAAGCGGTATGCCGCTACATTATCAATGATAAAGTTTATAAAATGAGGTTGAAATAAAAATTCCGCGTTGATGTGTTTATAAAAAGAAAAAAATGTTGAAGTTGGAGCTCAAAGGATATAGGACAAAGCCGATGAGATCTCCCTATATTTTGTTTTTCAAGATAGTCTTCTTAAATTAAGAAGAGAGTCTACAAGACAATTCAACTGGCAAAATCGTATCTATCGCACGGTAGAAAATAGATCATCCCGTGGGTCATGACGAAACTATTTTGGGGAACAATATTTGTTATAGCCTGGGAAACCAGATGAATTTTAAAGCTAAACTAAACGAATTAGGGGACACATTGTGAACAATAAATTTTCTCGATATTCTATTCAAAATGCTGCATATACATAGTCTAAGCACAAAAGCGGAGTTTTGTTAGAAACCGTAAATAACTCAGTGAGAGTGGAGACCAGTATATTTGCATGTATGTATTTATATAAAAAAATATTTGAAGTGCCATCTAATTATAACTTAAGAAAGTTCAATTATATGGCAGTTGAGAAGGTCAGGTGAAAAAATATCACATGCAACAGTACATAGCATGCATTTAGGCGCCCGGTGTTAGCAGACGCGCCATACGTGTACAATATACGAAAATGACTGAGTGTGCGTCTTCAATTATCACTAATTTATTCATATCCATCTTACTATTACGCAAAAAGAATTAGAATTCAATTTCCCACCATCCAAGTAAAACGCCAATTCGAAAAGTCAAAGTTTGTTATTAAAAAACGATTCGTATTAAAATTAAAATTGATCACAATTTTTTCTCTTGGAAGCCTACGGAAGTTTTTGACACTCAAAAGGTGAAAAACATTAAAGAAAACCACAAAGCTACTTTAGCGGAAAAACAAAAATTTCCTTTCAAAGTTTTTGAATTTCAACAAAAAAGCACATCCCCGGCCATCAAACAGATGACAACAAAAACCAACAACAATCATTTGTGTCAACAACATTCGAACGCATCCTTAAACCATTTTTAACTTTTCTGTGATAAATTTCGCAGCAAAAAGCATACAGCAAACGACAATTGGAAGTGCAAATAAAAAATGCTACTAACGGGTGATTTTTTTGAGGTTAGGATTTTCATGCATTAGTATTTGACAGATCACGTGGGATTTCAGACATGGTGTCAAAGAGAAAGATGCTCAGTATGCTTTGACATTTCATCATGAATAGACTTACTAACGAGCAACGCTTGCAAATCATTGAATTTTATTACCAAAATCAGTGTTCGGTTCGCTTTACGTCCGATTTATGGTCTACATAATCGACCAAGTGAGCAAACAATTAATGCGATTGTGACCAAGTTTCGCACTCAGTTTACTTTATTGGACATTAAACCAACCACACGAATGCGTACAGTGCGTACAGAAGAGAATATTGCGTCTGTTTCTGAGAGTGTTGCTGAAGACCGTGAAATGTCGATTCGTCGCCGTTCGCAGCAATTGGGTTTGCGAAACACATTTCGAACCGAACACTGATTTTGGTAATAAAATTCAATGATTTGCAAGCGTTGCTCGTTAGTAAGTCTATTCATGATGAAATGTCAAAGCATACTGAGCATCTTTCTCTTTGACACCATGTCTGAAATCCCACGTGATCTGTCAAATACTAATGCATGAAAATCCTAACCTCAAAAAAATCACCCGTTACTACTACTAACTGGTTACGCGCTGGCCGCAGTAAAGCAGAATAGGGGAGGGAAGATGTGTGGTCTAAGGGTAGCCAACGGCAAGTAGAAAAAGTATAAGCTAGCGAGCAAAAGTAACAAAAATTGTTAGGGCGTCGAATTTCATTGATGCCACTGACGAGAATTTCCAATTAATTTTTATCGCTGCTGTGGCTTTGGCTAACAAATGATGTCGATGGCGATGGCGATGGTCAACCGAAGTTAGTAGAAGAAAAAAGGCGAAGTCTTTTATGGCGAGAGTGAAGGAAAAAGGGAAATTCTACAAAAAAGGTTTAGCGGTAACTATGAAACTGGAGCAGGTTGAAAGAAAATGCAAGCAAAAATGAAAGAGGACACATTGAGACATTATTGAATCATTATGCGCTGAGCGTCTGATTTCGATATGGTCATGATTCAAACTACATACATTCATCGCATACGTAAGTACATACACAGGTATGATTATATTTCACATATTAAAACAATTGTACATATATATGTATGTATTTAGTTACTTTAAAAAGTTAACGTTAGTTGTTCAGTTGTTCTAGAATTCTTGGGATATAACCGGAAAACAATGCTTGAGTAACTCACAGTAGTATTTCTTAAGATGACGTTAATGAGCAGGCGTTTACAAATATAACTTAAGGTGTTATGAAGCGTATCTTTTTAGATTTCCAAAATCACTTCTAACAGCACGAAAAGAAGTTGGTATCCCTGCCAAAATAAAACGGCTATGTAAAATGGTGTGGAGCAACACTATCAGCTCCGAAAGAATTGCGGAGGACCTTTTAGTGCCGTTTGCATGTTTTCTTAATGTATGTAATGTTGGAGAACATATCGACGGCTGAGTGAAAGATCGCCCTATCTCGGCTGCCTGTGCGATAACGCCCACTCTCAGCAAATGATTCAAAAACGCCATAACTCAGCTGCCGATATATTGAATTTATATTGAGATAGGGCGTTTTCAAACCTACAGCTGAGATAGGGCATTTTTGAACCAAATTCTAAGATAGGGCGCTCTTCAATAACACTGGACCACAAATTTCAACTTTTTCTCTTTACCAGAAACGCCGTTATGAAATTCTTATGTAAAATCACCCCCTGATTCCGAAAATCAAGGTTATTTTTAATTCTATGGTACCGTTTTTGAGATATTTGCAATTTACCGTTTTTGCAAAAAAAAAAAA
>NW_016159756.1:0-47079 GCF_001687245.7 Rhagoletis zephyria | reverse complement strand
ATCTCAAAAACGGTACCATAAAATTAAAAATAACCTTGATTTTCGGAATCAGGGGGTGATTTTACATAAGAATTTCATAACGGCGTCTCTGGTAAATTTTGGCCGTCGACCAGTGTAATTGACCAAGGCAGGGCGTTTTCGCATACACTGCCGGAACAAAGTGTTGGCATAGCAAATTTTTCACAATATATGCAAAAATTTTCATTTGCTGAATTTTTTCGAGTTTTGCACAAAGTTTAGGAATCTAATTTTTATGTTTTTTGTTGTTGAATGAAAAATATTAGAATAAAAATTGTTGCATATATTGTGAGAAATTTGCTGTGCCAATACTTTGTTCCGGCAGTGTTTTTTTTTTTTTCAAACCACTATTTAAAGATTAATGTCTAATTTTATTAATTTAAAAATTACATGTTTGGTCATTTAGCTGTGATATTTTTGCCTCCCTACTGTGTTGTAGGATGGCGAAGATTTGCGAAACACAATTTCGAATTTTAAAATTTTTATTTATTTATGAAATTGTTATATAAATGAAGACATTAATATACTTAAAGAATATTGTAGAAAAACATACCACGTTAATATTTAATTTCTTTTAAATGATATGACTTTTAAGTTAAGGCGTGTAAGTAAACGTGACTGTGACGTTACTAAACTAAAACTATGGGTGTTTCAGCACGAGTTATTATTTCGACCTTTTTAGAATATCTTTTTAAGTTTTCATTTAAATACAAATTAGCAAAACTGAAGATAGTGCATTGTCTAAGATAAGTGTGCTAGCATTTTCGACTAAAAACACGTTTTTATCGAAAAATGTAACAACTCGTGAGATTTGCTCATATGCGCACTTCTCTAAGATGATACTTCTTACCATACTCTCCTTTTTTCAAATACTAAATTTTCCATAAAAAGCGATTTCTGAGAAAACTCACCTGAAAAGAAAAGAGAGGAAAAAAATATCATAAGCAAACATTTAATAAAAAATAAAACTTTAATATGCATATGTACATGCTAAGTTAAAATGAATATCGATGAATTAAATTGCAATACAGTTTTTAATATCGCACAAGTGATGCATCAATTTTGGAAATTCCCTTGAAAGCAAATTAATTTCTACGACAGTGCGGAGTGATGCGTGTTTGTTGTTCATAGCATTTATGACGCCGCTGTAAAAACTAATGCATAATATGAGTTGAGAGAAACAATCTGAAATTGGGGCACTGGCAAAGGATGACAGGGAAGGAGGCTGTCAAAGCTATCAAGAAAGTGATTTTACAACAATATGTGATAAGCTTTTGCGAACAAAGTTTAACTACACTTCAGTGGGAGTGAAGTAGAAAATCGAAAGAAGTGCGGCACGGAAAGAAAAAGTGGATGCTGAAATATTAGAACTTTATGTGCCCGAATTTTCTTCATAAATACTCTGGTTCATATATAATTGGATATGTATGTATGTATGTATGTAAATGATGTCTGAAAGGCATGAAAAAGTGAAAGACGTCATACATACATATATGTAAAACAGAATGCAGGCTTTGATTGATGGCAAAATAAATCTTTTTGTTTAATAAAAATGTGGCCAAGACGCAAAGGCGATATATTAAAGCGCTCCCAAGGAATTCTTGAACTTTGGTATTGGCAGAAAACATACAGTTAGAGTCAATAGTTAGTAAACACCTTATTCTAATATAATATTCAAAATGATTTTAATGAAAAAATTTTTTCATTAATATAAAAATAGATTCCGATCATGCGTTATATGAAACTAAAATTTTCTAAAAACTCTGAATAAAGAGTGTGAAATTTTGATTAAAGCTTTTTCTGAATTTTTCCGAATTTTATTTAGAGTGTGAAACTTCGATTTATATGTTATAGAATGAACTTTATTTCCATAAAAAATTAATGAACAAATTTGTTTATGAAAATAATTGTGAATATTATATTGGAACAAGCTGCATACTAACTTTTGACTTGACTATGAATACATTTCTAATCTCCTTACATTTTTAAATGAAAATTTCATCAATCGCTGGCCAAAAAAATTTGTCTATCTCGGAAAACCCAGCTTTTGAAAGCAAGCTTTCTTACCACATTTTTATTTGCATTAATTTTTGTTTTACCAGTTAAATATCTCCAACAACAAAATATCTCTATTAAATAAGAAGAAACAAATCTGAAATGATTATAAGTAATCTTGTATAAGAGAATATTATTAACTTTGTGAATTCATTTATTTTCATTAGCTCTAAATCTATTTGCTTTGCTTTGGTCATCACTACGATGACTTGTGCGGAATTGTAATGATTTATAGTTAAAATGCAAAGCCACGTAAATGAGTCGTGTTTGTTTATTTGTATGCATATACATATAGTTTATGCCTAACAGCTCGGTCACGGCCACCCACGCAACAAATCGAAACGCCCAAAAGGATAATCTGCTGTCGGTATACAAATAAGAAACGCAAGCTATGCTTTCTTGTGCATTAATATTCCTTGGATGTCTTATAAATGTATTATGCTTAGCAATAGTTTCTGATGATTTTGCATGCCTTTTTAGTTTTTGGAGCATGTGGTGGTGAGTAAGAGAAGTAGTGACTTCTTGCAAGATCTTTTGTAAGTAAAATGTCATTATTATGATTCCGTTGAATTTAAAAAAAATTTTTTTTTTAATATTTTTATGCAAATTTTTACGATAAAACCGTTTTGCCATTTGAGGGTATTTTTCAAAAAAAAATCTTTAAGAAACTATTTTTATTCATAAAAAACTCCATTTCTGAAGGTATTTTCAAATCGGTCTAGCTCACTTCATTCTTAATATTTTTCCGAAATATTTTAGTGGACGTCTTAAAATATAATAGATTTTATAATTCCAAAGGAAAAATAGAATCGATTTTTTTTTGTATGGGGAGTGATGCAGTCTAATGTACATGGTTGGCGAAATAAGACCTACCAATGTTAAACACGAGCGCACTTGTGCATAAGGGTATTATAACTTTGTTCACATAACGGTTGCTTGTAACAGGCAAAACGAATAAAGATGGTATAGACAAATGTATACATAAATGATCAGAATGAAAAAAAAAACGATGTCTGTCCGTCCGTCCGTCTGTGCACAGGATAACTCGAGTAAAAATCGAGATATCTTAACGAAATATCTCGGTAGCCGCTACACCAATTTCCCCCAAACTTGGCACAGTAGCTGATCTGAGCTGAAAAAATTGGACAATAACCACGCCTACATCCCATATAACGGTGTTTTAGAGAAATAGGAAATTTTCGATAAATCAGTAAATACTGAAGCTAATTTATTCAAAATTTATGCTTGCAATAATTCTTTACCAATAAATGCGTGTATGATAAAATTTTGGCAAATGGGCATGGCACCGCCCACTTATGACCACATATGTATGTATGTGTATCTTGGTAACCGGTCGAGCAATTTGTACCAAACTCGGAATGATTATTGTGTTAGACACACAAAAGCAAAATGCTGAAAATTATTGAAATCGGACTATAATTACGCCCACTTTTCATATAACAGGAAAGTTCATCTAACGGTAGAATTAGGAAAGATGAAAAAACTATATTTAATACATGCGCCGGGTATCTAATGTTCGGCTGTGCCCGAACTTAGACTTTTTTACTTGTTTTTAACGGACTTCCAAAAAAGGAGGAGGTTATCAGTTCGTCGGAATATGTTTTTTTTTTATTGATTTTTAGGTAATATTTTGATGTTGGATGAAGCGCATTTCCTTTTAAATGGTTATATCAACTAGCAAAATTGTAGATTGTGGGGCAAGGGCAACCCATCATCACCAGTTACACCCATCCGAATGTACTCTTTGGTGCGGTGTTATGCCCGAGAAAGTTGTTGTCACATAATTCTTCGAGAATGAGGATGAAATTCTATAAGCAAGTGCCCTGAGCTAGGCATGACTGGTTGAGAATATAGCTATCTTGAAGTCTTAATCCTTTTCTTAATCCTTTGCGATATTTTTGGATTCGAAACTATATTCTACGTCTTCAAACCACCACTTGGACGTTCTTCTCCCAAATTTTAGCTGCACCACATATAGCAGGTGAGCTTTCACTTAAAGCGCATTTGTGCTATAGTTTTGGAACGAAAATCACTGCACCAGAATGGGGCATTCTTTCATTGGGGCCGAGATCGACTTGAAAATCGTATGTTTGGAAGAGCGACGCCCGAAGAGGTGCATGCGGTTCTCAGTTTGAATTTATAATGTGCTTAATGTAATATTTGTGGCGATAGAAGACCAGATTTATTAATGTGCTTAGCTAAAGAAACGTACCTTAGTTAAAAAAGAACAAAAGGAATGGTTTAATATCTCAATGAGTAGTACTATGTTTCCATTGCGAGATTTAATACAGATTTTGGCCTCTGACGATATTAACGCTAAATCTTGCGAGATTTACCACAATTACACAATTAAATCTGGAAAGTTAAATCTTCAAAAATATCTATGAATAGATACAACGTGTTGGGTATGGAAACACCAAATTTTCATGATTTACATTCTCCTTCTCACAACAGTAGCTAACTAACATTGCTTGTATTTTATATTGAATTGTTTTATTGTTTAAATAGAACTGTATTGAATTCCACAAATGATTTTAAAGAGCATTAAAGGCAAATATTAAAATATTAAAAAGATAAACTTCAAATAAATCTCAAAATAGAAATGGAGACCGTGTAGATTTAAAAAAGAGATTTATTAAAACCGAATAGCTAAATGCATTGCAATGGAGACATGGTATAACATAATATTTTGTTGTGATTTTTCTGGTTTTAGCTTTCATGTGTAAAATAAAAAATTTAAAAAAGTACGATATGAACAAAAGCTAGAAAAAAAAGAATAATTAAGAACCACAGCAATTGATATGACTGACTGACTGATATCATTTGGAAAATTTAATGAAAGTGAAGCCAAATTAGAGCAACGGAAAATGTAAAAAAAAAATATTTGCTTATATTCGTATGTAACTATGAAGCGCGAAGCAATACATATGTATGTAGGCACGTGCATAAAAGGATTATGCATACTATGTAAATATACAGACTTCTATGAACATATGTATGTACATACATACATACACACGGATTATAGAGTAACTCCTTCATCTTCATTTCATTCCGTGCAGGGAAACTCCGAACTAGTGAACCAAATTTCTATTTCCTCTTTGAAAGTCATTACCTTTTTTTGTTTTTGTGTTTGGAGTGACACTAATTTAAGGACTTCTGCCTTTGCTTCCCAAAGAAGAGATTCCAGAAGGGCTTTTGTAGGACGTACTTCTAAAAGCCGTTTGAAGAAGTTCTTTTAAGTTATTTTTTCAATGAATAAAAATCATAGTTCTTTAAGGAATCTATAGATATTACAAATACCAAAAGGAAAAAAACTAAGGGTGTGCCCCGTTTTTTGGAATGAAATTTTCTTTCCCCATAAAAAAATTGGACCAAACTAATGTACATATTCGAAAAAAATATAGCTCTATTTTTGACCTCGCTTTTATTAGCTTGGGATGCGATTATGTAATAATGATGCACCTAAAAGATGCAGCGATTGCTATTCTCAAGTTACGTAGCGAGCTTTTAAACTTTTAAATTATAGTTTTGTTTGTTTTGATATCAAAAAATAGTTAGAGGTCGCTCATAGCGCTCAAAGTTTTCCAACTTTTGGTAGAAACGGTTTAGAATTCATAAAAATCTATATTTTCCGATCGGAAAACTCTGGTCCTCTCCAGGAGACTTGCAATTACAATATCCAACTGTTTATTTAATCTTTTTTTAATACTAAAGATTTTTTATTTATCCCCCATTGTATTTTCTTGCCTTTTATGGGGGGTTTAGGGGCACGTATAAAATATAGTTACTATAAAGAAATGGTTAAATAAATAATTGGGTAGTATTACTGTGAATCTCCTGAAGAGAAGCAGCACAAAATGCGTGGAAAACTTGGAGCGTTTTGAGCGACCTCTATATTAATATTTTTGGATTTCAAAATAAAAAATATGGGTTTAATTTTTCTCTATCGAACAATTCTAGGGGTTGACAGCGTACAAATTCCGAATTTACTTTTTCACATCCATTTTTGGACCACTCTAATATACATACATATGCAGGTACCTACATATATGCATCCATATACATATGTAGTTAATCAAAGAAATTCATGTGCTTCGCTATTCTTATGAAATGATTTCCTTTGTGAAAATACATGGCTATGACGAAAGTAAAGCACATAATGAGAGTCAAGTTATTAGAAATTATGCGCAAAAGTCAACTAGAAAAGCAATGAAGCAGTATGAGTGTTATTAAAAAAAATGCTGCAGCAGAATGTAGATAACTTGAAAATCAATTTTGCATTTTTGTCACGTTTGACACCCATATTTGAACAGCGCATGGCAAATGAAGGATTCAGTGCGGCGTCGTTTGCGTACAGTGGGCGTATTATGTGCAAATTCATGCACGAATAGTATCTAGTAATCACAAGTTAAGTTGCTGGAACATGTTGATCATTTATCTAAATTCCAAAACTCATAGTGGTTCAGTTAAGAATAGGGTTGCCAGATTTTTTATGCGCGAAATCAGTACATTCGACTTTTTCATGCTAAAAAAAATCAGTACTTTTCAGTACATTTGTATTCAAAGCAAAATTATGAATGTAAGTAACAGAAAATAATTAAAAACGCCTGAGTTCTTGTTTTTAACAATATTTTGGTATATAAATAAAGTAGAGTTTATAAAAAGTAAAAGTGTTATTAATTTTAACGTAAGTGTACACATCATTAGAGCCAATAAATTATTTTATATTTGTGATTTTTTGAATAGCAATAATGAGATCATTCCCATTTTCAGTGTTTAAATAGTCAAAGAATTCTATACATTTCATTTTAAAATTGCTTTTGATCTGAAGTTCACTTTCAAAAACTTTAATTAGAAGGCGGTTTCTCTTTTTGCGCTAGGAAACACACTTTATTCTTAAGATCCTCTCATACTGTGAAAAAGTACCACTTTTTAAGGAGTTAATCTATATTTCCTCATGGCTTAACCCTTCGGAGGGCGCGCCGTGGCAAATTAGCCGCAAAAATTGTAATTTATGGTTTTCAAATACAAATTTTAGTAGCCGGCCACTGCAATTTAGCGACTTTGTAAGTTTTGAGATGCAGAATGGTTCACTGTTAGATGTTACTTTCTGCGTTATATAGTTTAGTTGGTATTTGTATTTGAAAGTTGGAAAAGTGTGGAAAGTTGGAAAAGTGTGTTTGCGATAAGGGTCTAAATCAAAATTGTTATTTTTTAAGTATTTTGTCATGTGTAATTTTAAAATTATACTTAAAATTATACTTTAAAATCGTACTTTGCGTACACATTGTAACTATTATGATATTCATTTTCTTAGGTTTTAGAGAAAAATGATGTATTTTAGAACGAATTTCCGTCATCCCTTGTCAAATTTGATTTGAGGACAAACCGGTTTCGGCGTTGTGCCATCGTCAGTGTCAGGAGAAGTTGTTAAACTTATATAGAAGCGAACCAGCTACGCAACAGAAATTGAAACAAAGAATATGCACCAGGAAATTTGTTGTGCAATGTTTGCAGAAAACATTGCAAGCATATTTCACAATTTGTAGAATGTACCAACACCACTGCTGATGATGACGCATAAAAATTTAAAAAATAAATACTTATAATATGTTTCAGTATAAACACAAATTATTCAAATGTTTTATTTGAATGATATTTCGACATAAATAAGAAAAAATGCAGTCAACCTTTGAGATACGGAAGGGTTAAATAATTTTTCGACTAAGCAAAAACTGTGAAAGACTAAGAATTCGCTAAAAAGAGTATCTAACTCTATGTCTTGTATGCACAACTCTTTTACAAAGTCAGTAAATTGAGAAAAAGGAGTTGTATGTAAGTTATAGGCAAAGGCCATTCGAACATTGAAATTTATTGTTATTAAACTAAAAGTTATTCTCGAGATAATTAACAACACTCGACAAAAACTAAGCCTTCTTTTTAAATAATTTATGCTCCATCATATTATCGCAACTGGTACGTAACGACCTGGCAATATGCCCATAAAACGATCGATCTTNACTTTAAAATCGTACTTTGCGTACACATTGTAACTATTATGATATTCATTTTCTTAGGTTTTAGAGAAAAATGATGTATTTTAGAACGAATTTCCGTCATCCCTTGTCAAATTTGATTTGAGGACAAACCGGTTTCGGCGTTGTGCCATCGTCAGTGTCAGGAGAAGTTGTTAAACTTATATAGAAGCGAACCAGCTACGCAACAGAAATTGAAACAAAGAATATGCACCAGGAAATTTGTTGTGCAATGTTTGCAGAAAACATTGCAAGCATATTTCACAATTTGTAGAATGTACCAACACCACTGCTGATGATGACGCATAAAAATTTAAAAAATAAATACTTATAATATGTTTCAGTATAAACACAAATTATTCAAATGTTTTATTTGAATGATATTTCGACATAAATAAGAAAAAATGCAGTCAACCTTTGAGATACGGAAGGGTTAAATAATTTTTCGACTAAGCAAAAACTGTGAAAGACTAAGAATTCGCTAAAAAGAGTATCTAACTCTATGTCTTGTATGCACAACTCTTTTACAAAGTCAGTAAATTGAGAAAAAGGAGTTGTATGTAAGTTATAGGCAAAGGCCATTCGAACATTGAAATTTATTGTTATTAAACTAAAAGTTATTCTCGAGATAATTAACAACACTCGACAAAAACTAAGCCTTCTTTTTAAATAATTTATGCTCCATCATATTATCGCAACTGGTACGTAACGACCTGGCAATATGCCCATAAAACGATCGATCTTTCTGTTGTATTTATTTCTTGGGCATATCAAATATTATCTAAAACATGTCAACTATAATTAAATTTTTTCTTCTTATTTTTTACAGTACAGTTTAAGGAAGTTCCAACGTTATGTAAAGACCTTAAGAAAATTCTAAAGTATTTGGTTTGAAACTCAATAAAAATCAGTACAAATTTTGAAAAATCTGGACATTAGCTTACTGATTGAAGAAATGAATAAAATCAGTACAAGAGTTGAAAAATCAGTACTGTACTGATAAAATCAGTACGTCTGGCAACCGTAGTTAAGAACATTAAATCTTCCTTTATTTTATCAATATCATTTTAATATTTTCACTACTATTTTGCTTCATATTTCAATTTATATTTTTCCTTTCGATTTTTTGCTTTTTCTGATAGTTTCATTATTCACATTCACAATCGAAACTTGGAAACAANTATAAAAAGTAAAAGTGTTATTAATTTTAACGTAAGTGTACACATCATTAGAGCCAATAAATTATTTTATATTTGTGATTTTTTGAATAGCAATAATGAGATCATTCCCATTTTCAGTGTTTAAATAGTCAAAGAATTCTATACATTTCATTTTAAAATTGCTTTTGATCTGAAGTTCACTTTCAAAAACTTTAATTAGAAGGCGGTTTCTCTTTTTGCGCTAGGAAACACACTTTATTCTTAAGATCCTCTCATACTGTGAAAAAGTACCACTTTTTAAGGAGTTAATCTATATTTCCTCATGGCTTAACCCTTCGGAGGGCGCGCCGTGGCAAATTAGCCGCAAAAATTGTAATTTATGGTTTTCAAATACAAATTTTAGTAGCCGGCCACTGCAATTTAGCGACTTTGTAAGTTTTGAGATGCAGAATGGTTCACTGTTAGATGTTACTTTCTGCGTTATATAGTTTAGTTGGTATTTGTATTTGAAAGTTGGAAAAGTGTGGAAAGTTGGAAAAGTGTGTTTGCGATAAGGGTCTAAATCAAAATTGTTATTTTTTAAGTATTTTGTCATGTGTAATTTTAAAATTATACTTAAAATTATACTTTAAAATCGTACTTTGCGTACACATTGTAACTATTATGATATTCATTTTCTTAGGTTTTAGAGAAAAATGATGTATTTTAGAACGAATTTCCGTCATCCCTTGTCAAATTTGATTTGAGGACAAACCGGTTTCGGCGTTGTGCCATCGTCAGTGTCAGGAGAAGTTGTTAAACTTATATAGAAGCGAACCAGCTACGCAACAGAAATTGAAACAAAGAATATGCACCAGGAAATTTGTTGTGCAATGTTTGCAGAAAACATTGCAAGCATATTTCACAATTTGTAGAATGTACCAACACCACTGCTGATGATGACGCATAAAAATTTAAAAAATAAATACTTATAATATGTTTCAGTATAAACACAAATTATTCAAATGTTTTATTTGAATGATATTTCGACATAAATAAGAAAAAATGCAGTCAACCTTTGAGATACGGAAGGGTTAAATAATTTTTCGACTAAGCAAAAACTGTGAAAGACTAAGAATTCGCTAAAAAGAGTATCTAACTCTATGTCTTGTATGCACAACTCTTTTACAAAGTCAGTAAATTGAGAAAAAGGAGTTGTATGTAAGTTATAGGCAAAGGCCATTCGAACATTGAAATTTATTGTTATTAAACTAAAAGTTATTCTCGAGATAATTAACAACACTCGACAAAAACTAAGCCTTCTTTTTAAATAATTTATGCTCCATCATATTATCGCAACTGGTACGTAACGACCTGGCAATATGCCCATAAAACGATCGATCTTTCTGTTGTATTTATTTCTTGGGCATATCAAATATTATCTAAAACATGTCAACTATAATTAAATTTTTTCTTCTTATTTTTTACAGTACAGTTTAAGGAAGTTCCAACGTTATGTAAAGACCTTAAGAAAATTCTAAAGTATTTGGTTTGAAACTCAATAAAAATCAGTACAAATTTTGAAAAATCTGGACATTAGCTTACTGATTGAAGAAATGAATAAAATCAGTACAAGAGTTGAAAAATCAGTACTGTACTGATAAAATCAGTACGTCTGGCAACCGTAGTTAAGAACATTAAATCTTCCTTTATTTTATCAATATCATTTTAATATTTTCACTACTATTTTGCTTCATATTTCAATTTATATTTTTCCTTTCGATTTTTTGCTTTTTCTGATAGTTTCATTATTCACATTCACAATCGAAACTTGGAAACAAGTACATATATACATACATACATGCTTAAGGTCATAAAACTTTCACTTCGTTAAGCAATTAATTTTCTAGCTTTAACGTTTACAATATCCCATTGTCCATTGGCTTATCTGTCATTTACTGCACCAAACGTTCGCACATCGAGCAACATCACGTTCCAGACTTTTTGTTTCATTTCTTTTTTTTTTTTAGCTTTGCGAATACAATAAGTTCTATTATTTGCATATAATCTTTAAAAATGATGAAATGAGCAGAAGGCTTAGTGAAAAGCGTAAAAATAGCAGACAAGGAAAATTAGTACATACGCACATACATTTTGTCGTTTAAAGTACAAAACAGCGTATCGTCATTCTGCAAAACCGCGTAGCTGACATTAGCTGCCATAAATTGGATTTGCTCACACAAGCTCTTAGCTCAAATCTTAACCATTCGTCCTGAAATATACTAGCCAGAAATGCGATTTCTTTATAAAAAAAGAGAACCATTGTGAAATATGAGTGTTTTTACTCTCTAGAAAATAATTTATGCAACCTCACATACGTGGTTTTGCATTTTGTTGATACGCGGTTTTGTACTTTAAACGACGATATGTATGTATGTACTAGGTGCAAACTAGGGTGTTCGATTATTCCCTTTTTTCGAGTTATTCGAACAATGGCAATTTGAAGAAAAAAACCGGAACTGGACTGGAAAACCCGGTTTTATTTAACATGTTATATATTACAGTGACACTTACTGTTAGTCAGTGCTAAAAGTAAAAGCCAGCTTCTACAATTTACTTCAGAGAGAATTCCAACCTCTTCCAATTTGAGTTCAAAGCGATTTTTAGTGAAATTCATTCGGAAGTGAGTTGTAGTACCTAGTTGATAGTTTTAATTTAGATATAAATAAGGCAAAATAAGTTCGAGGTATTTTGTATTACGTGAAAAACAGAAAAAAATTAGTGTGAAATTCCATTCATTCGATAAATTTAGAACTCAAAAATGTATATATCTGGATATAAATCGATAGCTTGATGAACTTTGGACACCTCTATAAATTTCTAAAAATTTCGATGAATCATTACACTTTGGAACACGATAAAATTTGATAAGCAGTGATAAATCGATAAACTTGTATAACCTTGAAATTTCGATAACTCTATATATCTGAAAATCCCAAAAACATCGATTCGAAAAATCGACTAATTTCAGTAAATTAATGAATGCCGATAATTCGAAAAGTTTAAAGAACTCGATGCATTACGATTACTCGATAAATAACTCTGTAAATAATGATAAAGCAAAAAATAACGATAACTTGATAAATTTCATTAAATTGAGGAATTTCGATAATCCCATAAATTTTTATAGCTGGACAAAATTGCGTACACAAATTTTTTGTGTTTATAAATTTAAAAACGTGCAGAATATTCCTATGGATTCTGTACACCCTATAAAATCTGACCCAGGACTACATAAACCTGATGTAAATGGGCAGCGACGAGCGACCAAGCTGCAAATCCTTGGAAGACGAAAACAGGATCAAGTAGTTTTAACTGATACTAAATAGAAAAGTGTCGTGTAACCCAAAAAAGGGAGAAAATACCTCACTCAAGCATAAGTAGTCTTTTATTTCTGCAAAGCAGCTACAATGTCGCTCATCCAAAGTAATTTCTTGGCTCTGTGAAACCATATTCAGTTAAACACATACTCATTCCCATCTATTGGAATCCGCGTAAGAACAGCAAATTTTACAAATTTTGGTAGAACAGACGTAAAAACGACTACTGGTTTGACATATACAATACATATTTAGAAAAATATTAAAGTATGGTTTGTATGAAAAAGGAATCTTCTTGCATTTGAGCATCAGACTTGCATCTAATGGCTTATGGTGCATTTAGAAGTCTTGACTTCTACTTTGTCCAGCAGCTTTTCATCTGTCACAATCCATCTCCGCATACTTAGTTTATCTTTTATCTTCACTTTGCATTACCATACAATCATCAATCAGTATTATTCGCTTTATTAATACGCCACTCTAACAACGATTTTTTTTTTGCGGATCGCAACGGTTTCATTTACTTGTACTTATGACGAACTATATATTGCTGTAAATGATGATGGATAATCAGTTCGCAAACAAAAAAAACACAAAGGAACGTCATATCTTTTGTTCACAGAGTGGCCAAAATAAAAATTAATTTTTGTAAATAAAGTTTATTTTTTCAACATACATATATGAAAATTTCGGGAGACCTTTGCTTGTATTTTATATGGGGAAAACCCATTTTTCGCAGAAATGGTATAGAATTGTCGAAAAATTATATTTTTCGGCTGGCAAACTCTGTTTCTCTTCACGGACTTCCAATAATATTACCCAGTGGTTTATTTTACCGTTTTTTTCCTATACCATTTATACGAATAGGTAATTGCGTTTCCTCATATGAAAGATGTATGTTAATGGGAGCGAAATATAAATATTTTTTGATAAAAAAAAACAATACTACAGCGAGAACATTAAAACTCCAACTTTACTTTCATTGGACTACCCTAACATGAATATTGTTGGGTAGACGGAAGATACGCTTCGAGCTTTCTCTCACTACCTTGTTACAGCTAAGGTCCGCATGCGCCTCTGTGCGATGAAAACGGAACAAGGTTGCAGTCATAATGGACAGCCGAAAAGTTTCGCAATCGACTCTGAATTCTGGTTTGTCAAACAACTCCTCATCGCCTTGACATAAGTGACCAGGGGGGTTCCATCTCTCAATCACTTCGTACCACTGCGGACAACTCGCATGACAAATAGTGACAAGCAGCTGCTGCAAAGAAATCCGCAGGTGCGATAGCTGAGCGGTACAGGGAAAAAAGGACGGAAGAAAGATGTCTCTTCAAGAGGTTGAAAGGGGAGGAAGAAAGACGTGAGTACGAACAGCTTGAGATGCAAACTGGTATCAGAAAATAAGGCAGCAGTCAAATGGTTTTAAGGCTGGGGCTAGTTCCTGCAAAGATGAAGAGGAATATTTGGTGACTGACGTCCAAAGTAAACTCGAGATACGGAGGGTAAACATCTCTACGCTTCTGAATTTCGACGCAGGTGGCGTGTTTGATGAAGAAGAACCCCGACCAATGCATAGAGACGAAGCATTTTGGCCAATCCGGATATCAGATTATGATCTTTGTTGCTATGTACATATGCAAGGGCATGTACAGTACTTTCCACCACAGAAAAAGAAATGGAAGAGGTTTTTCCAGCGGTGAACGAGGACCAGACAAAATACCTCTTTTTAATACATAAAAGGTCGTTGCAGTTGGGGCACGCCTCCTTGTTGGCAGTTAAACCTGTGAAGTAGTGAATGATTTCGTATACCTAAGATCCAGGGTTTTTAAGTCTTTGGGCTTTGCAGGCAATTGAAAATCAGAAACATGGACGACGTCGAACTTAGATACAAAGGCTTTAAAGGGTTTCGATAGAACATTTCTACACGATATCTATGGCCCTGTTCGCGTGTGCGACAAATACCGAAGATGAGGGAACGAGGAACTGTACGAGCTTTTCAATGACATAAACATAGTGCAGCGCAAAAAAAAAATAAAACGATTGCGCTGGCTTGGATCGGTTGTCCTCATGGTTGACGACGTTCCAGTGAAAGGATTCTTCGACTCGCCGCCGTTCATCGATGGAAAGCGAAAGAACGGGCGTCCACAAATACAATGAACGGACTAAGTCAGAAGGACTTATCCGCACTCGGGATGAACAACTGGCGCAACTTCGCAACCCGACCTAGTATATGTAAATATGCATGTAAATGCAGTACATATGTATGTTAATGTGTCTACATTATTAACCTTTAACCTCTAAGTAAAAACACGGTATGCTGCAGAATTTAATTGAAAATCCCTAAAAATATGTAAATTTGAATTAGAAAAAAACACCATGTTCCGAGTTTGTAATGCGAAAAAATTAAAAAAAAAATCTTAACATTCTGCGAAAGTATTTTTGCATTGGCGTTTGCTCTGGCTGAAAATTTTTGAAAGTTTCTCAACCTTTGGACATTCCGAACTACGTCAACTCTGCTAGATGTAGAAAAATACGAGCCCTTATGTGCATGTATATATATTTTTGCATAGAAGTTTAATAACCAAAAACACTACAGTTATTCGTACTCTTGCTGCAACATCACAGCGAGCTGAATAGGTAAGTTCGCCATCGACGAGGGGGAGAAAAATAAAATAAAAGTATCACGACATAACAACCCACCAACGACGTGACACATCAGGTCACTTTCAAACAAAGGGCAGAAGCTGTAAAAACATGAAGTTGCAACTTTGGGAAGTACATGTGCACATACATACATACATAGTAGTAGTAGCGTGGCTAGCAAGTAACGCGGCCACCCCCACCGAATGTTACCTTAGAATATACCAGTAGGAGGTACTCGTATAAGGACTATAGTCTAGCGTGTGTTGTTGCGTCCGTTTGGTAAATTATAATTGTTGTTGTTGTTGCTGGTGAGTTGTTGCAAGCAAGCAACTTTGACGCTGGTTTTGAAGAATTTTCTCATGCTTTCGCAGTGGTTGAAAATTAGAAAGAGTGTAGAACAATTTCGAAAAACTGCTTTTTTGCAGCAAACTTTTAGCTTGCTATGCATTCATGCAGATAAATACATACATACATAGGCGAATATGTTTGTGTAGGTATATACGTTGTATGTATGTATGTTTGGTAATCGTGCAAGGAATGAGAATGAATCATAGTTTAGTACTTTGGGACATTTTTCGGGAAACCAAATGCGTTTTTACAGCTGCAGCGGACATACATCGTGTATCTTCCCAAAAATGTACATTAGTGTGTGACCTATTTTTTTACGGTGAAAAAAAAACTAAATACATTTATTACATTTATGGGATGCGTTGTTTAAGTGTTAAAAAATTATTCAGGAATTTAAATATTTCAATTGATACGAAAAAAGATACACTATAACATTTAGCATTTGTACGTTCCAAAATATTTTTTTTTTCTCTTTGCAAATGCATGTTATAAAATATTTAATTACTAGTTTGAGTGGATTCTAAAGATTTTGCAAGTATTTTTGGTTATTTACATGTGTGAGCTGAGTGTGTTTACTTTCAAAATAAGCAAAATTTTACAAGGAAAATTTGGAGGTTATGTTGAAGTTGTCAGTAGTCACCATTTTTTACCAGAAAGCGATCCCTTCTCGTTCTGAGTGAATTTTTATTTTTTGATAGTTTTAGTAGATTTAGTTCGAGAAATACGGGAACAAACCTATTTTTTAAGTACATATGCACTTTTATTGGCATTTCGTTTGTTAATAAAAAATAAATTAAATTAAATTATGGCTTACATTATGAATTATGTACTTATGGATGAAAAAGTTAAATGGCAATTCAGTTTTTTCATTTAATAGAGAGGGGCTTTATATAGAGAGTGACCTCGGACGTAACCTAGGGTATAAAAAAAATGAAACCTGACAAAGGGCGATGCACCTCCCATAGGCGTGACATATTTAATCAACCATAACTTCGAAGTTATACGTCACATGAATTTGAAATTCTGCTCTGCATCGCAAAAAATGGTGCCGACAGATGGCGCCGGAGTCGAGATATTTAGCGACCCCGTATTTATCGTATGACCAGGAGTAACGGGTATTAACTTTATGATAAAAAAGAATACGGTAGGAATATCAATGATTAAGAAGAATACGGTAGGAATACCAATGACCCCGTTTGAACGGGTAAACTTTCATTCTGAAAACAGGAGGATTATAGAAGATTACGCACTCTTGGCAAACCTTGCAATACGTACAGATATCTCACTGGTGGAAATAAGAGCTCATAACATCGAAGAATATTAGTACTTAACCCAAATGCTATCTCAGTCCTTTCAACCTAAACTAATAAATTTTACATTAGAAACCGTTTTTGTATAGCAACCCCTTTTTTGTATTGGTCAACGTAAAAGTTCTTATAAGGCGTCGCGAAGCAAGCCAGGCATTTGCTAGTTATTATTAAATACTCAACTAAAAAATTTTCTCCGAATGAGTTCGCAAATGTAATTTCCGACAAAATTTTTGTAGGTAAAATAGGAATACGTGTATATCGGGGTGCCAGATATTATGGGAAGGCAACATGTTAACGAATCCAGCCCTACGGCTACAGGAGCTTAGACGTTGAAAAGCGGCTGAATGTGTGTCACACAACAATTCTTACCAACCGGAAATTACCGATCACAACGAGCTACTGTGTACCACTATTATTTAATAACGTTTATATCATAGCTATACCAAGCAGAGAATCGTGGACTGAAAGAGTTCCGGGAACTGAAGATGTCATAAAATTCTACACGGACGGCTCCAAATTAGAAAGCAGAGTAGGACGCCTCTACTCGGAACAATTGTGAATACAACTATCTTTCCATCTACCTGACCTTGGTTGTGTTCTTCAAGCTGAACTGGCGGCAAAACAAGAAGTCATCGCACAGTCAAATCACACAGTGGCCACTAAGCACTCCCACCAATAGCGAGAGATGCAGCTTCCTTATTCTCAAGAGCTCCCCAGACCGCTTCCGGTCCGCCCGTGGCCAGAAGGATTTTGCCACCTTGCACTCCAAGGTCTTCGCCCAGCGCACGCTGAGCTGACTAAATGCCCATCTGTCCAGTCCACTCCATCGCAGAAGACACCTCCACCCACCTTCCCATTCAGCACCTCTCCCAGTCTCCTCTCACGGGAATTTTGGTGGTAAAAGATCCATTCGGACCCAGAAACGGCATGCAGTGGTCTGTTCGAGTTGGTAGGAGCCCGATGCCTTTAGCAATTCTGGAGTGCCCATAGCTTGAGGCTAATTTGAAGAACACCCCACTTAGCCTTACTGCTGCGTGCGCAGCGGCAACCCTGCCAGCTATATCTATAGGCACAAGATTTAACATGGCATTAAGCACAAGAGTAGGTGTGGTTCGAAGTGCCCAACTGTTTCCAATTAAGGCGAGTACCCCATATAATAAAATTGGCTTCATTATAGTTTCATAAAGCCAATGATTTACATTCGGCGAGAGGCCCCAGCGCTTTCCAATGACCCTCTACAACAATAAAATGCTACTGTAGCCTTCTTGACTCTTTCTTCTACGTTAGGCTTCCAGGAAAGCTTACTGTCAAGGATCAAGCTCAAGTTCTTCACCCCGTCAGAGAGGCGTAGAGGAAGACCACCCATGAAGGGAAGACGGCAATTCGATATCTTACACCCCCTCGAAAAAAGGACAAGCTCCGTTTTACTGGGATTTACATTCAGCCCGCAGCTAGAAGCCCAGTTCTCAACCGAACTCAGGTAACCCTGCATAAGCTCAAACAGTGTTTCTAGAAACTTTCCTTTTGTTACCAATACTACATCATCGGCATAGGCAACCACCCGACAGCCACTTCTTTCCAGAGCAACCAGCAGGTCATTGATGACAACGACCCAAAGCAACGGTGAGAGAGCTTCCCCTTGCGGGGTACCTCTACTCACACATCTCCAGAGTGAAGCGCTGCCCCACTCTGCCGCGGCAGTTCTATTGCAAAGCAAGCTTATTTAGGGAGTTAACTACAGCCTCAGGCAAAACATTGTTAAAAGCTCCCTCGATATCAAGGAAGGCACCGACCGCAAATTCCTTCTGCGAGAAGGATCGCTAAATATTCTCAACAACCGTGTGGAAGGTCGCTTCAACAAATCTGGCCTTGAAGTAAGCATGCTGATCCAAGGAAAGCCGCTCCTTGAGGATCCCGCTCCTTAAATGGAGATTGATCTGCCTCTACAGCGTCTTCAAAAGAAACGAGGAGAGATTTATGGCCCTGAAGTCCCCGGGTCATACATGACAGGCTTTACCCGCCTTGGTAATGAACACAACTATGACCACCCTCCAATGCCGCGGAAAATGACGCTTAGCCAAACAGCCCTCGAAAATGGGCATCAACCAGCAGTTGTGCCGGTATTATGCTGTCTGGGCTCGGGGCCTTAAAGGGCTTGAAAGAGCTAATGGCCCATATATACGTCTCGGAGCTCAACGCCTCTAACCGAATCCTTCTCGGATCCGGGTTGCAAGGGAAGTGAGCATCCGAAGAGACTGCTCATTGCCCAGCCACCGTCCTCATCCCTGATGTATCCCAGGGGTGTGGGATTCTCAGAGAAAACTCACCTAAACTTTGCACACTCCTTACTGCCCTTCACGCTTTCACAAACAAAATATGTATAGACATAAAAGTAACGGTAAGACTACTCGTAAATTGGTGTGAGTACCTACCCCTAATGATTAGACACAAAAGCACATTTTCTATATCACTGCGTTTAATTTGCATAATTCACAATACCACAATTTTCCAATGATTAGCATTTGCGCTTAGAATAAAAGTCCAATTTTCTTTCAACAAATCACAAAACGAAAGAATTTTTAAAACGTTCCATACACAAAATTTTACAAAGTGACACTTCATTGGGTAAATCAATTCAAGAGGATATTTTTCCCGCAACAAGATAAAAGCAGTCAGTAATTTAAGAGCAATTAGTGACTCAGTCACACGCCCATTCACCACCAAAATATTTCAAAACAAAATTGTATCATTAATGACAAAAACAACAACAAAAATAATAACCAAAAACTTTGCCAAACGACAAAATTTATGAGTAATTTAATTGCAATCCACGTTAGTTTTTGATGTAATAGTCATCATCATCCGCGGCACGAGTGGCATTGAGTTGAGTTGTGTGAATGAGTGGGTTTGCAAATGGGTAGGAAGGAAGTATGGGTTAATGAAGCCAACTGATGGGACGTATGCGCTTGCAGTCATAGCGGAGGTGGCCAGGCCACAGTTGCCTTCAGCGTGGTGCAGCAATGCAGTGACATTAATAATAATAATAATAAGAATATTTGGTGAGTAGCTGCTGAAACAATTCAACTAAAACCAATTGGAAAGGCAGAGGAGTGTTTGCTGAAAGTGCACTTCAAAGTATGCGAATGAGTGGAAGAGAGTTGAGGGGCGGTGCGCGCAAAGTGTGCAGATAAATATAACTACGAACACTAAATAGAGTGAACACTTCAGTTGACAAATTGCTCAACGGAGTGTCACCATCAAAGTGAAAAACTATTAACAATGTTGTCGGATGCATCAAATTAGACGCATATGCGGAGACGTACATATCTACTTACATATATATGTACATATGTATATCCACATACCACTTAATTCAAGAGCATTTACATGGAAGTTAGAAAAAATATATCAAATTTTCCACCGAAAATATTTAGCAATGCACAGCTGTTGTGCAAGTTTTAGAGTAATGAGGTGATAACTCTAGGTACTACGTATGCACCCACCTGTATGTAATTTCTGGAAAGAGTTCAAATTGCAGGCGAATTAAAGTGGACTAAATTCAATATTATTTCGGAGAGTTTTAAATCATCGGATGTTGGGTTGCCTAGCGGGTATAGCATGCTACCACATTCATTTTAATAGACACTTAAACACATTCGAGAATACATAAAAACCACACTAAAATACTGGGTAAAAACACACACACATGAAGTGGACCGCAGCCACCGCAGCTGCAGTCATACCGGAAATGCACAAATTTATACGAGTGCACTTGAAAAGTTTTCCCAAAAGACGCACACAACTTGGTTGGCTTTGCTTGAATAAATAGTCCATGCACCCAGCAGCACTCAACGCCCAGCAAGCCACCGCACTGAGTCCCCTTGACTCATTCAGCAATCACTTAAACGCCGCCTTACCCTACATACACCCACGCACACAAAATTCATGCGCCAACTCGATATGCGTACTTTTTGTGCTGCCGGCCAGAAGCGTTTAGTTTTAAACGCTTAACGAAAACATGCATTCAAAATAAGCTGCATATTATTCATAGTAAGATACCCAGTAGGATATTTTTGACATAATATGTATGTATGAACATTGGGGTGGTAAAAAAAAAGGTTTAAAATATTACACTCTAGGATTTTTCTGAATAGAATAAGAAAACTCCAAGGAATTGTAATGTAAAAAAATGTAGATTTAGAATTGCCTCAAAGCGCATATATATTATATGGGGAAAAAACATTTTATAAAATTCTAGAAAATCCTTATTTTTCGATCAGAAAATCCTGTTTCTCTTCAGGAGACTTGCAAAAATAATACCCAGTGGCTAATTTTACCATTTTTGAAATGAAACTTCTTTAGCGGCGGTTGGTTGGTTGGGAGTAAGTTGGCAAATTCAACGGAAATTGCACACGGAAACGATTTAAAGAAAACGATAAATGTAAAAGTAAAAACAAAGATAAATAAAGAATAAGATGAGGATGCGGATACTGATAAAAGTAAAAATGAATAACGAGGAAGAAAGATTAAAATAAAGGTAATTATAGACAAAAGGATATAGATAGAGACACAAAGACCCAATCTATTTCGGGATTTTAGAGATTTTTGGTATTTTCGGAACTTATCGATATAATAAACGATTTTGGTATCGAAAATTTTATAGATTTTGTTATCGATATTTTCGGAACTTATCGATATAATAATCGATATTTTTATCGATTTTGTTGTCGATATTTTTTGTCGATATTGTTATCGATTTAGCTATCGATATTGTTATCGAAGTTCTTATCGATATTTTGTCGATTTTGTTATCGATATTCTTACCGATTTTGTTATCGAAATTTTTTATTTATCGATATCTATTTTTAACGAGTTTGTTACCGAAATTTGTAACTATATTTTTATCGATTTAGCAAAAGTTGAATAATGTTTCACGAGTCTTATGGTGATTTCGTTTCTACCAAAAAATGTCCCGTTTTGATTGCCCCTTCCACTTTTCGTGCTCGATTTTAAATTAAAGGCAACGGGTGAGAAACATAATTTTCAATGGGATATCTGTAAAAAAAACTGCAACAAGCTTTACGGTGGAGTTTATTTTGTCTATGACTACGGGCCGATCACTTTAATGCTATTTTTAGCTGATTTAAAAATGTTAAATTAAATCAAGTTAGGGAACTTCCTATTCTTCTTAAACGGAATCGCTATATGTATATATCAATTATTTTATACTTTTTAGTTCTTGTTGTTGTTGTTGTTATAAAAGCGTGTTTTTAGTTTTTCAACTATAATTTTATTTTCCACTTTTTAGTCTTTTGAAATCTTACAATTAACAAGAACTAAAAAGTATAAAATTGTAATAATTTTATTTATACTATTTTTTGAAATTTTTAGCAGAGTGCGGAGAATGAATAAGCGGTAATATACAATCGCAAAACGAGCTAATATGAGAAGGTCGTACCATTAATCGTTCGCGGCCAAAATTTTCCGCGACCAGCTTTTCAGCTAAATTTTTTACCTAACATGATAGGTTTGACCTTAACAAACAAAATTTTCAATATATTTCAATTTAAATAGGTTATATACATATTCTGAATATAAACCAAATCGGAGCACAGATGCCGAGTTTTTTTTACTTTTATAGACTCACGCGCCACATAACTGCCAAAATTTTTTGTGTGGTTATTTCTTTTCATGTAAGCAATATGCATTCTAAATGTGAACTTAATCGGATCATAAACACGGGTTTAAAAATATCTCAACTCCTGCGCCACCTATCGGCAAACTTTTTTGTGGATTTATTTCTTTTCATACAAGTAATATATGTTCTAAATATGAACCAAATCAGACTATAAATGCGGGTTTTACAAATATCTCGACTCCGGCGCCACCTAGCGGATTAAGCCATCTTTTATATTGCATTGTCCTCGAGTTCTGAGCTAAGTTTGAAGTTTCAAGTCTGTAGCTCATCGGGAAGTTTGTTAAATATTGACTGCAAAGTTCCAGGACATACAAAGATACATACATACATAGATACATACAAGTGAAGTTAAATAAAAGCTTGTAATAAAAAGTTGTGAATGGCCGAATGAGAATAATTTTTTTGTATGAAATACGAACAAGAAAGAATGTTACTCATACGCCTTGTGCGAGTATCTTATTTTTAAATTTTATCCATGTTAAAGTTGGAATTTATTCATTCACAATGCCATCTTAAAATGAAAATATCTTGGGTAAATAACCTGATCTAGAAAAGCGATACTATTGCTGATTTTCGTAAACCAGCTGAACAAAACGTCGTCAGTACTGTCCGGTAAGGATGCTTGTTAGCATTCGAAGTCTCTCTTTTCGAAAGCTGATTAGATGTTGGAGACTATTCGTGTTATAGCTTTTGGCCTGGCGGAACTCAAAAGAGCTTTCAATGTGTCTCTCACCTACCTGAACTTTTCCTTATCAGTATTGAGATATACAACGGGAAAGATCTCGGTACCGGGTACGCATGCTAGATGGATATCCTTGTGCCAACAAGGGGAGTTGTGTTTCGCAATGCACTAAGCGACCAAGGGTGATTTGATTTGACATAAAAAATAGTCTTGATTGCCATCTGCTATTGCTTGGTATAAGCATCCTTTCATTCCGGTAATTCCAATGTGAATTTAGCTCCGCTCACAGACTGAGGGCGTAGCCTTACGCCTCAAGTATACCCGAATACTTCTTTATAGGACCAAACATCTTGGTTCTGGGTACGAGGAGCCATGCCCTTATTCCTTCCAGAGTCTTCTCAAAGTAGGAAATGCAACATGTTACTTTATTGCATAAGTGTATACTTAGTTCTTAAGCTCGATACCTTAATACATCGCCAGATACTATACATTTGCATGAGAAAAAGAGATAGCAACACCTTTTGGGGTTTCGTTGCAACACGCTGTGGCCTTATTTTTGTTTTTCTTCCTAGTTGGCACTAGAGTCCTTTGGCCTGAAAAAATTCGAAAATTACTTCTCCCTTTTGCGGATTTGCGCCAGCTGTACATCCCGGGTGCAGACAGGTCTTTCTGCACTCGGTTTTTCCAATTTGATCGAGATCCTGGTCGAATGTTTTTTTCACTGTAGCTTCATCACACATGCATACAACATGTCCAAGCCCGCGTACTCGTTGTATTCTTATGCGCTTAACTATATCCATGTCGTCAAAAATCTCATACAGCTCTTCATTTCATCTTCTTCGGTACTCGTCGCCCACGCAACGAGGTCCACAGATCTAGCTTACTCTATAAGTCTGACGAATGCATACACAGCCAACTCATCTTTGTTCGACAGCGCCTATGTTTCAATAAAAGGACGGACATGATGATAGATTTATAGAGCGTTATTTTTATTCGTCGGGAAACGGCACTACTTTTCAATTGCCTATCGAGCCGAAAGTAGTAAAGCTTTAAACTGAAATAATTAAAATGCTGGGCCTTTATCAAAACTTCAACAACTTATTACAACGAAAATTTGCATGAAACCATCAAACTCTCTAACTATCTAAACCCTGAGCCCGTAGGTGAATTATAATGTTCAAAGTGAGGAGTTGTTATGAAGAAAGTATCGTAGGCTATTAGTAAGATGTGTGACGTGAGGGAAATACTTTGTTCCCTAAACAAAAATAACTAATTCGAAACGACACATCTCACGAACACTTGATGAAATTACGCGTAGTTGCTTGTAATTAAGAAATTCGGTAACCAAAAGTTGGAGTTTAGAGTTTGTAACATTCCGCCACATAAACAGACACAGTCTACATACATTCAGCGCGCGACACGAAATGCTACCAAATTGCA
Source organism: Rhagoletis zephyria (assembly GCF_001687245.7). Classification (NCBI taxonomy): domain Eukaryota; kingdom Metazoa; phylum Arthropoda; class Insecta; order Diptera; family Tephritidae; genus Rhagoletis; species Rhagoletis zephyria. Next base: position 22,304 of record NW_016159756.1, on the reverse strand, counting down.
AAACTGCTCATGAGCTCCATAATGTGCATGAATATTAAGTACATAGGTATAGAATATATGTACCAGCAATGCACAAGATAAAGTTGTCACACCATTGGGAGGCTCCAGCTGGAATTCTGTTTGTCTGTTTGGTTGGTACCTACATATTTACCATATATGTATGACGGTATGTATAGCCATCACTGCGTAGTAACCAAACGACAAGTTCTCGCTTCAGGTCTTTACTTTAGACACTTTCAACGCTGCAAATGGTAACTGCAACTGGCATGGCCAACAACAAGGCCACATGCATATTTGCATGACCCGAAAGACCCCGGGTTGTTAGGCTCAGGCTCAGGCTCAGGCTCACTAGCCACAGCCTTAGAATAAGATGGAATGTACAATTTTTGGGGTTTACCCGCATAATCGCAATTGTTCTTCGCAAGTGAAAAACCGCAAACTCGAACGTTACTGTTGGTGCAGCGGAGTTGAGTTCCCGCTCGCACTCGTTTAGCTGCAAACCAACACATTGGCAGCAGCTGCAGGAGTGGTGTTGACAGGCCGCTGTTGTTTCAACTCACCCACTCGGTGTACAGTAGTTCAGCGTTTGTATTCGGGCCATTGTGCATACAGATGAACCATGCTCTACCACCAGAGGAAAAGAAACGAAAAAACAACAAAGAAGGATACCATTTAAATTCACTAACTTTAAAGAGATGAAACGCTAATGAAGCCTAAGCGAGAATTGTGCTGTATCTGATTTTAACATCCAGGAGGAGTTTCAAATGCTCTCAGGTGCAATAAGTAATGCATTAGCAATTTTAGAAACCGTATTTATGCTACTTAGAAATTTGAAAACACTAAAAGATGCAAGGGGGGCTGAAAAGTTTGTTCCTGAGGTATTAAAAAAATTTATAGAAACGTATTACATTTTATTTGTGTTTTTGTACAATCTCACTCTACTTCAATTAACTACACTAAATTATTCATAGAGGGCTTTTAACGCCGTGAAAAAATATTTACCTTCTTTGTCTTCGAAATGCTCATCTAATGTCGCCTTCATTTCTTTTTCAGTCGAAAATCTTGGCCCTCGGAGGTTTTTTTTTCAAATTGGTGAACAGGTAGTAACAGATGGGGGTCGGTGTGGACTGTATATGGGGTGGTGGTTGATTTATTCAGCCTTGAAATTCGCGTAGTGTGCATAGGTGCATTGTCTTGCCGAAAAACGAATGTTTTGGTCTCTTCACTTTTGGAACAATCTGGCATTATAGTCTCCCTTGATTGTGATTTTGTAGGAAGATATTCGATGAACAGAATACCCTAACAATCCCAACAAACAGTGGTAACGGCAGTGTTTGCAGGCCCTGACCTGGGATCATCTTTTGATTGATGGTGGAAAATGAAGGCTCAGACTCCCCATACACTGCAGACATCTCTTCAAGTATTTGCGACGGTGTTTTGTTCGTCTTTGCGAGGAATTTGATGATAGTTTTGTATGCCAATTTCACACAATGCATTACTCAATTATTGTACTACGGTATTTATACTACTAAGGACACGCAGGACAAGACACTAAAAGGTACTTAAGCACAAGGCACAAATTTGAAAAAGTAGACGACTTTGTGTTTTTTTTTTGGGAACCAGCATTCACACCAATCATAAGGTCAGCCTTGAAATCCAACGGAGAATCATTGTTGCCAACAAATGCTACTTTTTGACTTTGAAGTTTCCGAGAGAAAGATTCTGCGAAAGATTTACGGGCCTTTGCGGGTGGGCGATGGCGAATACCCAAACGATGTTATTTTGGACTCGGCCAAAATTGCTTAGGCGGTTATTATGGTGTAATAATAACAAAGTGTTGCCAGCAACTTAACCTAACTTTTTCGGCAGTACTATTCCGGTCACGCATTTCAAAGTAGTAGAAATGGTACTAATTATTTACTACTTTTAATCCGTTTGTGCAATTATTTCAAAATATATGCCGAAAAAAATATATTTACACGCTTATAAGCTTGAATATATGTTTGTATCGGCAAGTCCATACGGCTTGGTCAATAAGGCAATTTCCTATAAACACATAAATATCGCAAGTATAAGTAAATTCCTAATTTTAACATGCAGCCACTCTATGCTAGTGTATCAGTAGTCCATTTGGCGCAATAATATAACAATGCAACAAAAGTTAATTAACACAAAAAATCGTCTTTCCATACGATCTTTGGGTACATCTTTTTGCATTGTTAACAGCGAAATCTTTCATTTCTTTTACATTTTGAGGACAAAAATTATACGAAACTAGCAATTTTAAATATTAAAAGCACCAAGTGGGTTACTTTAGATATTATTTCCCAATGAGTAGTAGTATAAAAATTATGATCGGCAGCACTGAAAATAAGCATGCCGATCTTGTCAAAATTACAACAAACACGTCGCTACTGACAACACCTTGTTATAATTCCACCATGGGCGGTTACATCTCGTATAAAACAAATAAAGAAGAAGAAGCCGCTTGAACTGAAAATGTCGTGGTGGTTCCTCCAGAAGTCCCTCTTTTTCTGTCGCGAAATAAGGCTCACGTTACGGTGAGTGTGCGAACGGGAATGCCGCGGTCAAGATTGAGTATAGTCGTGCAACTATGTATGTACAGTACCTGACATAATGATAAATACCGTTGAGTAATGACCCATTTATTGTTCACGGTGTCGCTCATTTTTTTCATCACGAAATATGTATATTCGAAAAATTTTTTACATGGGTGAAAATGCACCAGACCGTCAACAAAAAAAAAAAATGCCAAAATACCTGCACTTTATGCTAAAATTTAATGAGCTACAAAATTGGATACTCAAAATACTTTTTAGAAATGTAATTAAAACGTTTGCAATTTTAATGAAACTTTGCTAAATTCTTTTAAGCATTATGAAAAGTTTGAAACTTGGCTTTAAACGGGTTTTGCTAAGAAACAAACTATATTTTTTATTAAAAAATAACTGAAATTAATTTGGAAAAAATAAATCGTCAAAACTTATCAATTTAGGATGACCCTATTATTATGTCTGGCACTAAATAACTGCATGAAGAATGGCCACGGCTCATTGCAGATCCAGCGAAGAATAACACTTATCAACGGGTGTTAATTAGGGCTCCGTAGGCAATTCAAAAACAGATCCTTGTTTCGACGAATGAAAATCACGTTCTACAAATCTCTCACCATGCTTGTCCATTTATATGGCGTTGAAACCTAGACGATGTCTAAAGAAAATGGAAGGTCTTTGAGCCCTTCGGGATAACTATTCAATGCAAGAGCTATGGCCCAGTTCGCGTGGGCGACGGGTACCGAAGAAGAAGATGTATTTTGTAAAGCTGCGGTGAGAGATTCATTGACTCGGCCAAGTGCAAAAGGACATAACTGCGTTACGCAATTTACGTGGCTTTGCAAAGTACGGAGGTAAGTTTTTTAAGAGGTGGAGTTTTTTGGGCTCGGCCCCAATATACAAATGGTTGTAGTGCCAAATAAGAAGAATAAGAATTAATATATGCTTATCAGTCTATTAAGCCAAAGTGAATGTCATTTCGAACTATTTTTTCCTTTCATCCTGCATTTTTAATGTTTTAAATTTTTTCGGAAACTTGAAAGAAACTTAAATTTCACTCCAAGCTGATATTTTAAACTTAAAAAAAAAAAACATTGCAAATTCCACTTAAAGCGTTCATCTGTCTGGCCGACTTGGCTTTTCTAATGTAATCGTAGTGCAGATGTACATACGCTGTGGAGGGGAAATTGGCCTCGATAGGCATTTATTTTATTTTAGAACGGTCTCGTTTTGATGTGTTATTTTGTTGAATAAACCTTTTTTTCTATGACAAGGAATCGAAATTTGCTTTGCAAAAACAAATTTCAATAAACAGAAAATCAATGCATTTCGATGAAGTTACAAGAATATAAATTCCAAGGAAATTTGCCTACATTTTTTGCTTTCTTTCAGAAAATGCATATTTACATCGATCTACAGCAAAAAAAAAATTGTCCCTGGGTATAAAGACATACAGACGAAAGGGCGTAAAAATGAAAATTGTCAATCGAAATGAAAATCTCCACATGAAAGGTTAAATACGATTTCAATAATGCGACGAAAGCAATTGGCTCAAATAAGAAAGACAAAAACTCAGTTCAACACGCATTGAACACTACAAATGGCACAAAAGCCGAAAGTGTTAACACTGCCGCCAGAAGATGTGATGAAAAATAAATAACAATCACGCAAAAATCAATATTAACGTAAAGCTACTCTCCAATAACAGAAGGATAAACGACGAATTCGGTACAAAATTGAAAATTGTGCAGGAACAAAAAAAAAGAAAACAAAAAAAAAGCTCTCACAACTTTTAACATTTTTCTGCAATATGGCAACATGTGAACAAGAAGGGTGGGTAAAAAAATACTCTGAGGATGCGAAAAAGCTGTGACGACATTGTTATCGAAGGGCCGGGCAACAAGCGTAAATATACAGAAAGTACATACACACCTATGTAAGTATGAATACATACAGTGTGTTAAAGCAGCATAAGCGACCAGTAAAAATAAAGAAAAAAAAACATGTCAATTAACTTACAGCTGTGCTTGAGGCTGCATCGAAAACAAAGGCATAAAAAATAACTTTATTGGGAAAAATCACGTAGTAAAAATGTGAAGGTCACAAGCGCAATTAAAGAACATGCATATGTGCGTATATAAAGGGTGTTGTATTTATCACTTAAAGAACTTATTAAATATCAAAGGACGCAAAATAAAAAAAAAAATTGTAATTTATAATGTTCACATTTTACTCAACTTCGGTGTAACTTCATAACTTCATAACTGAAATTATTGTAGAGTGCATCCCGAAATACTGTACTTAAATATTGGGCAACACTCAGAGCTAACATTGTGATTTTTTTAATTTTTTTTTTGAGATGGCATATTTTCAAAAACTATTTTTTTTTTTATCAAAAAATTTGTATGTGAAAAACTCTTCAAGGAAAAAAATTTAAAAAATATTTATTTTCACACAGAATTTTGATGTGTGTATGTGTTAAATTTTTCAAATTTTTTCCTCGCCCCGTTTTCGAGATAAATGGAAAACTATTAAATCGATTTGTTTTTAAAAATTTATTAATCAAGCTCAAATTTCATACTTATTTATTATTTATGTTTATCCATCAACCCTAAAAATGTGAAAAAAATCAAACACGTGATGTGTGAACCCCATCAATTTTGGGATGGAACGCGCCATATACAAAAAACTGTTCCTGGCTTGTATTCTAAAAGTCTCTATAAAAGAGTTGCATTATCCTCGCCTGTATTGTTTCATATTTAGATAACCCCAAATCTTATAAGAGGTTGCCGTACTGCGGCTAGCTTGAGACTTCCTTCAATTTATGGATACGTATTTACTTGCTCTGTGCCAACATAAAATTGGCATCAAACATTTCCTAGTAGCAAGGTTCCAGGTCTAAGCTGACCTCCATATTAATCATCACGTACAGTGACTCAAACCAGTGACCACGTGTTCATTTTTTTTCCATTAAATTTTTGTTGTTATTTTTTATAAAAATATTGTCTAAGCTTTAAGAAAAACATATAAATAAAAGTTTTAAATTTTATACCCAGTTAAGGAAAATTCGTCATTAATATGAAAAATATTGTGAATATTGAAAAAAATCAACAAGTGGTCACTTAACACAGGCCAACAATTTTAACAAAATCTTTTGGTGCCGAGATGTTGCTGATAATCTGTTTATTGGTGTGCATTGACAATACTAATTAAATATTTTTTATTTTTTTCCTAAGTATAGTTTAGAATTTAATGCCAGTTTTGAATATAGGCTGTAATCCATAGATTTATGGTGCGCATTTTAAAGTTCTATCAGCACGTTGCTATATATAAATTGATTTAAATATCACATTTTCATTGTAGCCTAGAAGCAATCAGAAAAGCACGTATTTCAACATTTTTTTCATCCATGAAAAGTTCATGCTAAGAAATCTTCACTGAAGTGAGTAGTGAGGGGGATTTCGAAGGAAAAACGTCTAAAAAACCTAAACCTTTCACCCAAGAAAATGGTTTAATAATGAATTAGTTTCTAGTTTAAAATAGACCCCTAGTTGGCGTCAGGAGCAAAAGTGACGCTCCATCGTACAAGAGAGAGAGAGGCTGCTACCATTTTTTCATTCTGAAAATTATATGGTTTTTGGTTCAGATTTTCAAGGCCTTATTCTGAAAATAGGTCAAACAGAATATCGTAATTCCACTTTTAATTTTAAGAGACAAATTTTATCGCCTTCTCCTTGCATTTAAAGATAACCCTATAAACAATTTTTAAGGCTCTTGAAAAAATTTCCTGCTCTAAGCAATGAAAAGATATGTAAAAGCGAGAATTTTCGACAGACCTCAAATAAGAGCATTATTAAAGGATTTTGAATTCGTTTGTTGAAGTTACTAAAAATGTTACAGGAAATTGTAAGAGGTGTAAAACTTAGGATATGTACATACATCACAGTACACTACCTATAGAGTCATGTTGACAAATTCCCAGAGAATTTTGCATTCTATAGAGAAGAACAAGGAAGCGATTTGACCAGGACCTGTTTGATATACGGGCGAGAGGTACCAATAGTGTTGCCAGGTTGACGATTTGGTCGTCATTTTGAAGATTTTTTACGGCCATGACAATTTTACGATTTTTTTGCCCCAATGACGATTTTTCTTTATGCGCAAATTTGGTTGGTTCTCAACTTTGAAGATAGTTACACAGGCAACTAAAAATTGCAGTGTAAAGACTTGTTTATCATTTCTGCTAATACATAATTGTGGTATCCAAATTATATCATGTGGCAGCACTGACAGTAGTTGTCGATAAGTAGTTTTTTCTTCTTTATTTTATCATTATTTGTGTAGATTTTGGTGTCAAATTCGTAGTTTTTGCGTTGTGTACTAATACATATTTAGTGAGCGAAGGAAATTATGAAAAAGTGATTTAGCAACAAAAATAATGAAACAAATTCTTGTGAGTTCTCTAGAAAGCTGTAAAACATAATAAGCCTCATTGCGTAAGTCGAGTGAAACTTTAAGACAATGACGTGAAATTTTCGATACGATTCGACTCTCGAAAAACGACTTGCATTCGACACGACTCTCGCAATATGTACTAGAGAAACACTTTGTGACAAAAACCAATGTTATACGACTTATCCAAAGTTTCACTAATCAATTTTAAATTTACCAGACTGTTAAAAGGTTCAATTTTAACAGGCTGATAAACTTAAAATGATTGATACAGCCAGTTAATGATCTAAAAATAAAGAAGGAAATGCGATTTTCTTGCAATTATAAATATTTTCTGTTAAAAGTAGTGTGATTTTAAAAAATTCGTAAAAACGTTAAACTTTTTACTTTTTAAGAAGAAAACCAAAAGAGCTTCCTGGTTCTGCTTATTTAAATTTTTTATATGTTGACAATTTTTTACATGCAAATGACGATTTTTGAGAACTAAACTGACGATTTCTCACTACCGTGACCTGGCAACACTGGGTACCAAGGCCCATGGGATCGTCGCATGACGACTGACTACTGCTGGGGGATGCAATGTGATTGTTCCTCTACACCTACATCACGTAAGTTGCGAAAAAGAAACGCAAATATTTATTTTTCTTTAAAAAGTCAAAATTTATAAAACTATACGTAGAAAGTAAAATTTTGTCAATACACATATGTAATTCGTATAAGGCCCTAAGTTAAAAAAAAAAATATCTTCTTGACCAATGTAATATTTCAAGATTTCCAAAGTTAATATTACGCATACAGGCCTTCAAATGTACAACTAAGATACACCCGTAATTCTTTGAAATTGAAGATCGTAGAAGTCGGTTATAGGGCAAAACCCACTTTCTCGATTCGTCAATACTTTTGGCCGTCCCAAAAGGATAACATCTCAGCCCAATCGCAATTGACATGGAATTCGAATTATCTGATTTTAATGTGTGAAAAACTGGATAATGCTTTCCCTTAGGCAAAATGTAAACACCCCCTTGATCGCCCACCGACCTTGCCAGACGTCAGGTACATATAACCGTTTGGCATAAATTCGGTGCTTGGTCCAAGTTTTTTTCTCATCTATAGGCAGTAGCAAACCTCCGCTTTCGATTGGTTTCAAGTTTTTTTTTATGAGTTCTATACATGGAATAAGTTAACACGTATTCGTTACTTTAGCTTTAAAACGACGTTAAGATAAAGTCTCTACGATGAGTAGATCCCGAAATAGAACGATTTTAAGAGGTACATGATTAGTCAGAATCACGAAAAAAATCGAACTTTGACATGAAAAAAAGAAAAAATAAATTCCTTAAAGAACGCATAAAAAATCGGAGATATGACAATTTTTTTTTACGAAATCCGTTCGATTTAAAAAAGAATGGCATTGGAACCATACAATGTCATACATACATACTTACACCGAAATATAGTAAATTTTTTAAGGCTCAAGAATTACTTATGAACGCTTACCATTACGTGTGGGTCAAGACTAAAAATTTAGTTGCACTTACCTGAAAAAAAAAACAAGAAATTGATTATTAGTAATTTGTGAACATTAGGTATGTATCTTTATTATAACTATCTGAAATTTTTTAAATGATTAAATTTTAGATATTGGAATGATTAGTTCTTTGATATACTTCTGGAAATTTTTTAGCAACGTTCGTAGGATCTGTATTTTCGGCGCGCGACAGGACTGCGAGAGTAGATTTATTTTTAATTTTTTCTCTGCCGCCGCTCACAAAATCGGGCGTGAGTGAAAAAATAGTTTTATTTCTAGATAATTATCAGGAAGAAGCAGAATGGGAAAATTTGGGGATTTATCTTTTCAGTTTTGAATTTTAATATTTTTTTTTTTGTCATTCAGCTGATTCCAATTTCGTTTCGGTTGTGTTTTACTGGATGAAATGTTGCGGCGAATATCACCCGACGGCATCGCTCCGTCCGATGAAATTCGCTCATCGATTTGGTTCTGTTTGTGCTTTAAGCGTACTTCACGTTACACAGAATTCACGAACGGAGACGTGAGAGTCGAAAGATGTAAGAAATTTTGCACAATTTCTTATAATTACGATAGGCGTACACAAATTCAGCCTTGTGTGCAATAATTTGTATTCTTATTTGCATGTTTTTACATCGATATCAACAATACGTAACAAACGCAAGGCACGTCTACATACAGAAAAATCGCAACAAATTATTTACACACGAAATTTTTTGTAAAAGTGTAAAAGTGGATTTATTAACTTAACGCACATTTCATTTCATTTTTTGTTGGTTAAGAGGTTAAGCAACTTCCTTTCTTTACAAATTACATTTCGTTTTTCACTTACGAAAATACGCATTTAGTCAACACATTTATATGCTGCTACCAAATATCGTTTTTTTTTCTTACACGCGAACGCGTCAACTCGCATCGGTCAATAGTTATTCAGCAAATGGATGTGTCAGCCGGATGTTGGGTGACCATTTTGTGCGTTTGTATGTGGAAACGAGTAAACTATAAATGAACACCCACACTTGTACACACATCACGCACACGCGTCAACATTAATGGATACTCGTACAGTGGTTAGCGTTGGTGCTACTGCTTTTACCCTCATAGAACCCAACAAAATTGACTAGAACAGTCATGGGGAAAATTATGAAGGCGACGATGAGAGCGCTGAAGTGACGCACAAAATAGGGAAACTACCCACTTCATTGCTTCTGATAAAAGCTCCTACTGGCCGCTTAAACATCAACCTGTTGCGCCCACGGAATACCGAAAGGGAAAAAGCAAAAGTGAAGAGCATAAAAATAGATAAATAAATAATAAAGGGATATCGCACTAAAAATAATAATAGCCATCCATTGCTGACTTGTAGGCAGATGCGCTTTTACGCATAAGGGCTTAAGAGGGGCTTACGGGTACTGCGCCGAAGAGCGAATAGTAAGTAGTACATACATATATACTTCTGTCGCCATTTACGTATGTACGTATGTACATATTTATGTGGGTGTTGCCGATGAATAGAGCAAGTATATGACTGCCTGCATTTTAGCAAAAAAATAATCACGAATCCATAAGGGCTCTACAGGAACTGACCGGAAAATGATGAAAGCAATGATGGAAAATTGGCTACTAATGGGCTACCGTCGCGACGTTGTCACTGTAATCCACGTATTTAGTTGTGAAGGGTGACTGTGTGTATATATGTATGTATGTATGCAAGTATTAGCATTTCGGTGTCACTTTGGTAGTAAGCGAGCAATCATTCACACTTAGCCGCAAAAGCAGTAGGATTATCAACGTAAAAAATGTAAAATCACGGAATGTGGCTGCAAAAACTGGGAAAACGCGAGAAGCGGACTTTTGAAGGGGGAGAAAGTAAAAAAAAGAAAAAAAAAAACATAACGCGGTAGACAATACTGGCTGGGAGCAAAAATGTTGGTGGATAAAAAATAGCAAAACGCATAATGAATTTGTAACGAAGCCAGTGACGCAGTAAAATCAGTAACAGCATTAGCGAATTATAAATATGTATATTAGGGCGGAGTAATTTGTACGAAGCGAAATTTTTGAAGAAAGTGGTATAGCAAATTAAAATTTTCTATTAATTTATTTGTCAGCAAAAATGTCGTACAAGTTATATACCAAAAATTTACGCTTGACCCTCCCAATTTTCAAAAGAAAAGAAAATTATATTGTAAGAAGAAGACACAACATTTTGTAAATGAAAAATAAATATAGTTCAGAAAAACTTATAGCACACAAATTTTTCTTTTAACAATCGGCAGGGTCAAACATAATTTTTGGTATATAGTTTTTTATTCTTCATATTTTATGTACGCTCATATTCTAAAATTTTTTTGTAAGTTTTGCTTAGAATCAAACGTAGAACTCGAATATGCCATAAAATTTTTTTTCGAAATCAAATTGCTCCGCCCTAGTGTGTAGGCAAAATAAATAAATAGCTCTCTACTTTAACCCTTAGCTTTGCTAAATATACATATGTACATACAGTGGTGGCCACATAATTAGGGACGCTATTTTTTTTACAAGTTCCGGCAATTTATTTTTTTTTAAATATTATTTTTTTTAACACTTTATAATACAACAAAAACTATGCAATGCAAAGTTTCCAGCGATGTAGAAAATTTATAAAAATTCATCAAATTTGAAAAACTGGTCATAAAAAATTCAAAATTTTTAATAATATTGTTCAAGCTTCAGGCGGCTAAGATTTTTGATATTTTGTTTTGCTGGCGGTGTTACGCGTATGTACAGTGGCGAAAATATAAGTACGGAGTGCAATTTTAGCGTTATTTTGCAATTCCCCTTTCGTTTATTTAATGAGGGTAAAAATTTCAAACTTTTCACAAAGTTTCAAAAAAAGTTTCAGCTTTTTAACTTTCGGAGTATGCAGTAGCCCATTCAACTTTGTTTCAACGAAGTTTCGTTGATTTTTGAATTTTTTTTTGTGTTGCTCACTTTCTCCATACAAAAAAATTGTCGAACAGAATTTTTATGGGAAAAAGTCGTGGCACTTATTATAAAATTTAATGTGCCACAAAACTGCATACTCATAATCTATCTAAAAAATCCGTTTAAAAAGTTTAAAATTTTGATGCACATTTGTTAAAATTCGTCGAATTTTTTCTACAAACTTTGAAATTTTGATTTAAAGGGTTTTGTTTATATAAAAAGCTACATTTTCCTAGAAAAAAAAATATAAAATTTTTTTAAACGAGGAAAAAGAGCCCAACTTGATAAAATGTCTATTCCCTATTTACAACCATCCTCGCCACCGTATGTTCGAAAAAATTTTTTATATGGAGAAAAATGCACAAATACGATTTTCTACAAGCTGGAAATTTGTACTTTATTTTGTATACCAAAACTGAATGGGCTGTAAATGTGCATACCCTATGTGTTTTAGATTTTTATTAAAAAAAATTGAAATTTTTATGACCATTTGGTGATTTTTTAAGAACCTTTTAGAAGAATTTTGTATATGGAGAAAAATGCACAAATGCGATTTTCTACAAGCTGGAGATTTGTACTTTATTTTATATACCAAAATTGAATGTGCTATAAATCTGCATACCCTATGTATTTTAGAGTCTTATTAAAAAATTTTAAAATATTTGTAACCATTTGGCAATTTTTTAAAAATCTTTTAGAAGATTGTGTGTAAACGTTTTTTTTTTGTTAAATAAAGAGAAAATAAATGGTCAAAATTTGTGAAGAGGTAATATACCTAATTATGTATGTAGCCACCACTGTATGTATGCACACATTTATATTTAGCGAAGCTAAGGGTTAAAGTAGATAGCCCCTTCGTTTATTTTGCGAACGAGCTAAATTCGTATCTGAAGCGACTGGGAAGCTAGCGCGAGTTGTTACGTGCATAGATATGCTGGTGCTGGTAGGCAATCCTTTACTCGTGGCGACTACCAATTGACAGCGACAATGCTAAGCTTATTAATTAAAATGGCATTAAAATGTCTGTTTTAGGCAACTAAATACATGCATATGTTTGTATAATATTTACCTCAATTAATGTTTGTTTTAACATAAGTACATCTTGCATTTAATCACGGGCTTAACTTCTTTGGTTAAGCAATTCCATTTCTTATTTAATTAAGCTTCACAGAAGTTTTCTTTAAACTCAGAAACTAGGCATACAAGTATTTATGTAAAATAAAAAGCGAAATTTTACTGCAGAAAACCACATACGGGTACAAATGGAGATTAATTAGTAGCTCTCGAAGAATTTTTCACTCTTAAATAATCATGAATTTAAATGTCGGTATGTCAACTAAAAAAAAAGGTCCACAAAATTTAACACGCTTAGGAACAATCTTTCAAGCGGTTAGGTTAGACAAGAACAAAATATTTATACAACTGGCACTTCTCACCTTCGCTAAGTGCTTGGCTTAGCTTCTTTTCTTATATGTGGGTTGTGCATTGATTTTGTCACACAAAGAGATGGACCTTAAGTTTTATGCCGACCTGCACTGCATCTGGAGTTTATGAGTAGCTTTGACTTTGTAGAAATACACTCGTAGGTTAACCATTGCCTGACTTGGGTTGATACAATCGGTTGTTACTCGAAACAGGGATGGAACCTTTGGTCTTACTCCGGAGCAAACTTTGCCAATACGTGTTTCTACATTTGAAAAGCCTACTAACGAGTGCAGAGAATTGGCAGACCGTTATGCGCGACACGGAATCCAACGGCAGTATGACCAAAGTCCAGTTCCGATGGGAAGCCAAATATTCGGTATTGGGAGCTTTACGAGCGGTATACAGTATACATATGTATGCGAGCTGATTATACTGGTTTACAGCAAAAATGTTCCAGGGATTCCACTATCCAATTCCTATATAGAATTGCTCGCTGATTCCGAAAATCGAGTTAGTTTTTTTTCTATGGTTAGGTTTACGAGATATTTGCAATGTACCGTTATTCAGCTTAAAACAAATTGGTTCCACGTAGGAAGGTGGACTGGAAGTGAAACTTTATGGAACGGTCGAAGAAAGTCATTACCGCCTGCTACGCCTGTAAAGCAGCGGTAGGGAAATGACGGGGTCTTAAACCACACATAATACACTGGTGGAATTCGGCGGTTGTCCGAGCCATACTTTTCCTATGGGGTCACCATATGGTGGCCATTTGCTTTGAAAATGGGCTTTCTACCTGATTTTCAGATAAAAACGATTGAAAAGACTAGTCGCGGTTCCGCTATCTTTACAGACGGGTGAAAGTTTGACAGTAAAGTTGGAAGCGGAATTTTCTATAAAGAGCTCTCGCTTAATCTCAGTAGCGTTTTGTAGATCGATCTCAGTAGCGTTTTTCAGACCGAATAAATAGTTGTAGGAGAGCTCGCTCTATGGCTAAATAGCGGTACTATTTCTCTACAGTCCCTTAATATTTATTTTGACAGCCAAGCAGCTCCGTGACTCCGTGAAATGGACTACGAAGTTAAAAACCTATCGGAAATGGGTTTGAGCGTCAATTCAAAATTCTAAATATGCAATATTTTTCTACTCGACTAGACCTTAAACAAGTTTATTCAGATAATAATTTTATTTAGAAAATAAATTTTATAATTTAATAAAAATCACTTAAAAAATACTGCCTTCTGACTTCACTTATTTTATTAGGAATGCCAGTTGAATAAACAGGTCGAGAAAATTCTGAAAAATCCCAGGCCCATACCCAGGACCATATATTTCCTATGAAATTTCTTGCGCTGAATTCAGACGTACTCTAGCAATCAAGGTTTATGAGATATTCTAACCTAAAGGTGTGAAAATGGCCTCTTCTGAAAATTACAAAACTTAAATAATCGAGAATAATAGCCGGTTTCCGCTTTGTGTGACAAATCAAGGCGCACGCCACAAGTCGGAGGAGAAGCTCGGCCAAACACTAACAAATGTGAAGCGCCAATCTATTATTATTATTATTAATAGCCGGTTTCACCAACAATTTAAATGGAAAATGATGTTTTTTTTTAATTTCTGTCAATTTCCATATAACATTTGAAAAGCTAAAACCATTTTTCACTTAAATGGCTTTCGTGAAATTGGCTGTACATTTTTCGAATATTGGCAAAATTTTTAACTCAAAGTGACTGCACTGTTTCACCTTTATAAACATTGTTATTTTTTTATTCCGGTTACTCCTCGTTCAGCTATAAAAATTTAAACTACGCGATTGAAACTACCACATTAGCACCGCCATTTTGAAATCACATTGTTGTTGTTTTGTGATATTGTGAACATAGTTTCTTACAAACTTCCGATTTATAAAGCATTCCCTATTTTTTATGAATATGGGTGTTAGTAAATATTTAAATTATTGAACCATTCAGAGATACCCATGAATCGGTTGTTGTACCGGTGCAAGTTTTTCCTAAGTGGTTCGAACCACTGAACCGTACCGCTTCGATTTTTGGAACGGGTTGCAGCCCTGAATGGAATACCTTCTCTGCCACTGCCCCGCTCTTGCCATTTTTTGACGAAAAAATGAAAAAAATTTAAACTTCAACCGAAAAAAATAAAAAAAATAACAGTTTATGATATATTTTAATTTTACTTGTGTTAAAGCCTGATCTGTTACAAAAAAAAAATTAAGCTACTAATGAAGAAAATCGATGCATAACAACGGGTAAAAAGGGAATTAGTGGTCCAATGAAAATGCGCAAATATTTTTGGTATGTAAAATGAGCAGGCAAGAATGTTACTCATACGCCATGTACACTTTCCTGCTCATATTTCATACAAAAAATCCTAGCGCATTTTCATTTTACCACTCATTCCTTTGTTATTTATCCATCCAATAGTCGCATGATATTTTTTAAAGGAACAGGCTTTCATTCAAAAGCAAAAAATTTGCAAACAATTCGTTATTTAAAGTTAGATTTATTTTATTTTTTTGATTTTTATCGAAAAACAAATAAGTTGGAATAATTAATCAATTTCTCAAAACGATTTGTTAGCTTTCATTTGCCATATCTCGTATTACGTTTGTTTACATTTTGTTGGTTTATAAGATATACAGTTACTTGCTAATGTTTTAAAGAAGAAGTTGAAAAATTTAGCAGTTTTTTTCCTTTCTAATGATATGTATTTTATTTGTCGATTCGACTAATTAGTTCGACTCGTCTGTAAGGTACTGAAGTCAGATACCAGCTGAGGATGACTGCTAAATCTAAGTAATTATATCAAAAAAAAAAAAAAAACACAAACTCCCCGTAGTTCTTTGCTGTAGTACAAATCATAATCACCAACTAAAAAGAGAAAAGAAAACCAAACCTCTAACAGCCCTGTCATGAAATTAACTTGTCAATGGCTATGGCGTCGAAAGGAAATTAGTTTTTTGTCAAATGGAATTATTACCACATTTGCTTTTCACACCATTTTCGTGTTCTTTTTATTTTAATGTATCAACAGGCTAAAACATTTATATATGTATATTGCGCATTGTGTTCATTATTATAGCAATTTTATTCGACATTTGCTGCTTTGGAGGGGATGTCACTCGAAGTTTGTCGCTAATTTGTATGCTAATTACTATGTATTGTATTTTTTTTTATCAGCCATCAAGTATGCGGGCGTAATTTTTTCAGGATTATTTCTATTTGTATCACTGAATTTTCGTATGGCTACACATTAAAGCGGCTCGCTTGCCATAAAAAATGTATATTGGTATAAGAAGTAGCCTCCTGTCGGTAAAAGATGGAAAAATGAGTAGGCTCGGTTCAGTACTCTAAGGACCTTCAAATAAGGCAATCATATCGTTTATCTGATAACTGCAGTGTTTTTCAGGCGGACATATTTGCCATCGACAAGGCTGCTTACCTCATAGAGTATAGTAAGCCAGGCGGCATTCAAAACACTAGGCTAGCCCTGGAGCTCNCGCTGGGTTCTTGGATATAACAATGGAACGAAATAGCCGATGAGATGGCTAGACACGGCACGTAAATGCAAATAAGCTAAGGTGATAACTCCCTACTGCCACCGATTTCTTCTTTGCTTAGGGTGATTGAAGAATACAGCACAGCCTAACTAATGACTTATGGATCAATCGGGATGACTGTGAGATCTCAACATCCTTGTGGCCGAGACACAATAAGAGTCGTACAGATGAACTATGCTATAGCAGAAATGCTCCATCGATGACGTATTGAAAAAAAACTCCGTCTGCGTAAGTTATCGAGATGAGGATGAAGAGGAATCGATTCACCACTTCTTATGTTAATGCCCAGCTCTCCAAGACAAGACATTTCAAACATCCACGGCTTCATACGGGATATTAAATGCTTTGACAGACTTCATACTGACAATCGGGATTAATCTTGGTTAGAAGGATGTGCCTCCTTCTGGCACTCACAAAGAGCATTCACTATGGGAAAATCTGCCTCCGATTGGAAGTACGAGTAATTTTTACGCGCCTTCCTAACCTAACCCACTTATTGCATAATAATAGGCCAACTAAAAATATGTATATATAGCATTTTCCGGTCAAATGAAACCTTTTTCAAGTTAAAGGAATGTTTTGCAAATCAACCGAAACCATTTACAATTCAAATGAAACCATTTACAATTCAAATGAAACCATTTTCAAGTCAAATGAAACCCTTTTCAAATCAAAGGAAGTTTTTTCAAGTCAAATACAACCATTTTGAATTTGTATAATACTTGTACTTATTCTACATGGAAACCATTAATATTTCCGCCAAAATTGGTACCATTTCTTGTGGATGTAGTTTAAACTATTATCTAAAAATAACACTGAAAAAAATGCAACCCTATTGTAGAAAAATCCCTTTGCAAAACTGCTTGAAAATAACTCTTTAAAAATTTAACTAAGACTACAATAAAACACACCACTATCACGAACACAAATAAATACTTACACACAAACATAGACTAAAGCCATGAGTATGTATGTATGTATGTATGTCTGTACATTATTCTGGCCAAAAGGGCCCCTTATGACGTGTGACCACCATACACATGCATACTTTAATTTAATTTATGTGTATGTGTTTAGTTTCAAAAATAGAAATCGAATTCGCTCGAGATTTACGGCCGGCACTTTACATCCCATTTATTTAGAGATATATTGTATCTACATTGAAATACTTATGTACACATATACATATATACAAAATTTGTTCTCAACATATGTTAGCGATGAAATTTAAAGCCACCCATACGCGCTAGCACACAGCTGGAATTATCATATCGACAAGTAATTATGTGTAGGTACATATGTACGTATGTATGTTTTCAAGAAATCCTTACCATATGGCACAGGCACATCATATGATACGTCATCTGATCGAAGCGCAGTCGAAGCCATTAAACCGCAGACACATACATGCACACACACACGAACTTCAACTTATTCGCATATGTATTTTGTATATTTCAGAATACTTATTTTTATTAAATTTCTATATTATTTTACAATAACGTGTGTGTTCGTGATTGTAACGCTAAATAACATGTAGTTCGTCCGCTTGTTTTGATTATTCACAACATTACTGCGGAGAGAATAGAGAATAACTGAGAGAAAACGGCTGTGGCTAAAGCAAGCAGGGAATTGGAGGTGGCGGTGGCGAGCCGGTGTGACCACTGGCTAGGGGCTAATTGGCAACGAAGGAACATTTCGAATTCGCCAGCCCCTCTTTTCGCTTGTTTCTCTCTTCAGTTTACTCTTAAGTTTTCTTTGCTGGTATTTTGTGAGTTCCTTTATGTTCTGTTATGGCGAAGAGCAATATTTGAAAATGTGCAAGAGAAAAACCTTGCTTATCAGCCTGAAAGTATGCAGTGAATATATTGAAGTAATCAAAGAGCGCAATACTTACGATTTATTCTTAGCAAGCGAGTAGGCTTCAACAAATTATTTCTGATATTTAAAATATTATTCGCTTCATCTATCTATTTAATTACTGGATTATTGTTTTGGTTAAAATTAATATTTCAGATATATTTGATTTTCTAAAGGCTGTTTTCAATTTAGAATCTTATTTTAAATAGTTTTTAGATACATTAATTGCTCATTACATTTACAATTATTACTCAATTTAGATGCGCAGGGTCCTATTGTATTTGTAGAAGATCGTGTTTTGACATCGAAGAGAGAAATCAAATGCAAACAATTTCCTTCAAATTAATATTTGTATCAAAAGTAAATTTTTGTTCGTTAAAAGTTGTGCAAAATCGTCAATAAGTCAATGTATAGCTTCTAAACTACTAGTCGGGCTGGAAAATTCCGTTTATATAAATGAATTCTGATATGCTTCACTAGCAGCCAACTATATCCAAAGAAAATTGCAAATAAGTGAACGCACTACTTTTAATATTCAAATACAGTACATAGCGTGACTCAAGCAAGCCACGTGTTGATTTTTTTTAAATATCGTAATGTTTTCGAGCAAAATTTTGTTGTTATTTTTCTATAAAAATGGCGTCCAGGCTTTAACCAAATCCATACAAAACACAGTTTCAACAAATTTCTTTAAAAATTTCCAATTTTAATATGGATCTTTAAAACATTTTTGGGTATGCAGTTTTATTGCACACACTATGAAGTGCAAGTTTCAATCGGCAATAAAATGGCATTCGTTTTTGAGAATTTTTTTTGGAGACTGTATACGCATTTGGAGAATTAGCTGACAGCCCTACTAAAAAAATATAGCCTTATTGCACACCTAGTGGCCAAGCCCTTTCATTTCACTTAACTTATGTTTTTAATGCTAGGAACGGTGCGGATCTTAAAATTTGTTTAGACAGGCGGCGAATCCTTTCATTTGACGACTCCCTTTTTAGAGCAAAAAATAGCCCACATCTTATGATTTATGGGCGGCAAACATTTTCAAAAAAATAAAACCTTATGTGTACATATATATAGCAAATCTGAAGTCCAATCGTCCTCATCCTCATTTTTTTTAATTGACTGAACTGTGCAAACCTGAAGTCATTAACACAAAATGGCTTCACCTGTTATATGTAAGGTGATAATTTTTAAGTGGCAACCACGCTCAAAGAAAAAATGAAAATAAAGCTTATTGCACATCCGGAGACCTTTCACTTCTCGCTAGCTCGTTTTTTAGTCAAACCAACGGTGAAGATCAAATAATTTTTAAAAAGGTGGCAACCCTACTCAAAAAATAACGCGTAACTGAACATGTAGAGACCAAGCTCTTTAATTTGACTTGTTGTAATTCAATGAACGGATCTTAAAATCTTTTAGACAGGTGGCAACCCTATAGAATTTCTAAGTACTAAAGATAATACGCCTATCGATACAGATTATATTAAACAAAATCTTATACAAATTTGTTCCGTAGATTTCAAGATTAGCGTGGTCAAAAAATTTCGAATTTTAAATAGCTGGCAACCTTACCCGAAGCAATAAAAGTTTTTGTACACGTGAAGGCCATGCCATTCATATCATTTCGTAGTGCATTTTGTTATCCAACGATCCTAAGGGTTTTTAACAGGTGGCAACCTACACAAAAACAATACATTATTGCACGTGTAGAGGCTAAGTGGTTCCATTTGACGCTGGCGGTGCAGAAATGATGATTGGTTTTAAAAGTATTTTCCAAAATGTTCAATAAATGAAATTTTGCATTCGTCTAAACCTATTTTCGAAATACTCTGAAGCTGATAGCTCCAAAACCAGGATTTTGATGCCCACGCCATGCTTTTTTGCCTAGTGCGAATGTCCCAACTAGGGTGATTGACTCGGGTTTTCCAAACCGGTTTTGACAAGCTTTTTTCAAAGTTTTTTTGTTTGAAATCATTATTTTTCAAATTTCGATTAAACCGGAGCAAAGTACAGCGTAAAACAATTTTGTGAGGCACTTTGGCGATATAACCGGTTTCTCAAAATCAGGCTATCATTTGAATGGATTTTCTCTGCACGCTGGCCACTTTTGTCCGGTTTTGCTTATTCTGAAAGGCTGAAGAGTATATTTAAAAGACTGTGCAATTTCGAGCAAGCTGGCGGTTACTGAGTTCCGTTGTTCGATTACATTGAAAAGGACAAAGTAATCACTGGCGGATCCATCAAGACAATGCGGGGGTTTAGTGAACCTAGAAAAAATGCATCAATTGGGCTATGAACTCCTACCCCATCCACCATATTCGCAAGATTTAGCGCTCTGCGACTAATTTATTTTTATAAAGCCAAAGAAATGCCCAGCCAGTAAGAAATTTGGGTAAATTAAAGAGGTCAGCAGTGAAACAAACGCTTTTGAGGACCTTGAAAAGCCTGTTCTTTTGAAGGAATTAAGAAAAAAAAAAACATAACTAAATGTATCGAGCTAAAAGGAGAGAAGACTATTTTGAGAAGTACTGCTTTTTTTGCCGAAAATGTGTATATTTTATTCAAAAACTCACTGACTTTTAAATGACCCTCGTACGTTACCGTATAACTTTAAATGACGTGAAACGTTTTCGATCTAATTGGTACCCCAAGAGTGGTCCCATACTAATTTGGATAAGTTTGGATCGTTAGCTCCTGAAGAAATTAACGGTACTGCTAAATTTTTATTGAGCTTAAATATTACTTGTTCTATTTTTAGCAGTATAACAACGTACTAAGTGACGTGTAAAAATTCATTAGAAGAATGCTGCTAACACTCTTGTTATTTAACTTAATAAAAATGAGCCATAAAAAATACCACAATGCTTTATTCATTTTCTAAAGCTCGTCGCTGCTGGATATGCTTTACGAGTATAGCCAAACAATAGACTCACTCGTTACGTGCTTATGAGTGATTAAAGTATTAACTTATAGTTTTAAATTTTTAATAAAACTAATGTGTCGTTTAGAGCTTAGTGATGCTACACAAAAGGCGCATACGCTCGAATACAAGTATATACTCGTACATACATACATACATACGTACAAGAGCACAACAGCACAGCAACGCAATTCACAGTGAATGCCATTAATTCATTATGCAGCCGCACAGTGGGAGCATTTCGAATGCAATTTTTCCAAGCATATATTTATTAAGTTAGAGGTACGTGAAATAAAGCACAAAATCAAAAATGAGATGTCAAATTAAAGCGTTTAGTGCTGTACAAACTTCTTTTTAATTTTCGAAAAGAGTTGCCACCATTGAAAAATTAAATACAAATTATTTAATAATCAATGCCATCAAATGCGCACCGTTCGTTCGATTTTCCGAAATGAGGCCTCAAAACAAAAGCCTTGGACTGTAGATATGCAATAAGGTTTTACTTTTTTGAAATAAATTGCCGCCTCTTAAAAAATTATATGCAAATTATTAAGAAAAAATCAATTATTACAAACTGGGTATCAATCGAAATGGCTTTGAAAAGCTTTATTTCATAGCTGAACTATAGGAGGGTTGCCACCTGTTTAAAAAATCATGTTGGGTAAGGTAAATATGTATAATCATATGGATGCAGAAAGTAGTAGTTTGCAAATATTTTGAAGAGGGTTGCCACCTGCTTGAAATGTCGAATGTAGTTTACTTATACACAAGCTATATGAAATATCAAAATATTGATGTCAAATGAAAGAGTGCTAAGAAATCTTTAGATTAAACGCTAAGAATATATTTGAGGTGTTGGAACAGGGTTGCCACCTGTTTTAAAAGTTAAATTCAATTTATTTAATAAGTTACATGAATTACTAAAATATGGGTACCAATCGAAGGGAGTTTGAAAAATTTGTATTTCTGAACTCTATTTAGCTGGGTTGCCAAATG